>NW_020884943.1:477151-573602 GCF_003945725.1 Corapipo altera
CCCCCCGCGCCGTCAGGTACCGCCGCGGGCCGCGCGCGCGGGCCCGGCCGCGCCCCATTGGCCAGCGGGGGCAGCGCGCGCTCGGCGGCTCGGGGCGGTTCGGGCGCCCTCGGAAACCGCCGGACGGGCCCGAACGCGCTCGGCTCAGCACCCGCCGGGACCCCTCACCCCGGGACCCCTCACCCCGGGGCACGGGCTCGGCCCCCCCGGGCCCGGCTCTCCCGGGCCCGCGCATGGAGCACAACGACGGCGAGCCGGCGGCCGCACGGCTCGGCTTGGCCGCGGGGCCCGGGCAGCAGCAGCAGGAGCCGCCGCGAGCGGCCGAGGGGGAGGCGGAGCCCGAGGAGGAGGAGGAGGCGGTGACGGTGATGGCGGCAGACGCCGAGCACATCGAGATGGGAGCGCCGACGATGCCCAGCGCCGACGAGGCCGCCGCCGCCGCCGCCTTCGCAGGTCAGGGCGGGCAGCGCTCCCTCGGCCCGCCCGGGGCTCCCTCACGGCCCCTCGGGGAGCGCCCCCGCCCTGGGCACGGCCCACGCTCCGCCCTCACACGCGGGGCGGGAGCTCCTGCAGTCACATTGTCCGTGTCCCGTTACAAAGTGCCCCAAACACGCAGGGCTCCGCAGCCGAGCTGCGGTACCACAACATCCCAGAACCCCCGTGCCCGGCTGGGCGTCTCCGCCTCAGCTACGGCTGTTTTTTCACTCTCGCCGCACATGAAAACCCTGAGATTTTAGCCAGGCTGAACGTCACAGAGACGTTTGGCTGTGAGTTTGGGCAGTTTCTAGCGGGTAATGACACCCTGGCTATTAACACATGGCAAAGGGACAGGACAGTCAGTTGTTCACTTTATCCTGGCGTTTGCCAGTCACCCCTCTTTTCATTAAAAGCAGCACACCTGGGGGTGTTCCAAGTACAGATACGATATTCATTTTTCCTTTAGTTCATCACATGCTCATAGCAACTGTCACTGCCTCGAGGTTAAAGCCAATTCAACCCAAAGCTTAATAAAAATCACGATGACTGTGTTTATAACAACTTACGGGTGTCGTGAAAAATAAAATTAATTTAGAATAGGAAGGAAGAAGGAAGTGTAATTACATTTATTTGGTGTTTTAGCTGTTTATGAGGCTCTCTGGATGCAGCCAAATATTAAATTAATGCCTGTTTTACGTTGCAGAAGTCACCACAGTGACAGTAGCCAACGTGGGGGCCTCTGCAGACAATGTTTTCACCACGTCTGTGGCCAATGCAGCTTCAATTTCAGGACACGTGTTGGTAAGTCTGTCTGGCCTTTCATCTGAGGGCCTTGGCAAAGTCTCACTTGCTCAGTGTAAATACAGACTGTAGTAAGGTCAAACATCTGTTTTTATTGCACTATACAGGCTTTAAGCCACAAACCCACTAGCTGGGGGACATGCAGTTTTTTATTCATTATTTTTTTTGCCTTTCCACCCTCATCTACTCATTCTGTAATGGAACTGGTGACCTGGAACATGAAACATTTGAATTTGCTTGGCTGAAACCTCCAAAATTAACCTAATAACTGCCATACTGATTGCAGTTTTAGGGTACCCTTGGGGGATACTGAAATCTATTGGTGTTTAACCCTTTTAATCAGTTTAAACTCTTAATTCCTTCTGTAGTCTGGGAGAACAGCCCTCCAGATTGGGGACAGCTTGAACCCTGAGAAGGCCACTCTGATCGTGGTGCACACGGACGGGAGCATCGTGGAAACCACCGGGATCAAGGGGCCTTCGGCACCTCTCACACCAGGTATGAGCCAATCTGCTCCTCAGGGGCCATTCTCTCAGGGGGAGGCCTTCTTCTCCACTTCCACTGTGTTTCTAGGATTTAAAAACGTGCAGAATATTGTAAGAATCGTTTGTCCCCACTTACAACCATCAAATTGTTTAGGTGGGAAAAGACCTTTAAGGTATGAAGACCTCGCACAGTTTTTCTTGGGAGTACAAGAATACTTACTATTTTTTTTTTTTTCCTGTCAGAAATGTATTTTATTTCCTCATCCTTTGCCCTAACCCTGGCAAAGAAGCAGCTTGAAAAATCTTGCCCTGCTGCTGGGCTTCCTGCACCCATCCCACCCCCGAGGGCACAGGAATCCTTTTAACGTGGACAATAAAAATACGAGTCTCCCAGTTGTGCACGTGGGTTTGTTTTAAAGGGTCCTGGAATACATTTTTTATCTCCATTCAGACCACTTGCCGATATTTTAGTGTCTCCATCCGCTGGGGTTTTGTTCAGGGCTGCTTGGCAGTTTCCTTGCTGCCCACAAGGTGGCACGAACTCCTCGCAGGATCGGCCCTGGGAAGGGGAAGATCCAGCCAGCTCCTTGTACCACGGCTTACAGGTGGTGTAAGTAAGGGTCAGGGTATAACCTCAGCGTTTATTTCCTGTCAGAGCCTGTTTCCTCTGGTGCAGTTTGCCGAATTTTCAGTCCTTTTCAGTTCCTTCAAGACGAATTTTTTGTGGTGCACCTTTGTGAGGATGTTCCAGCTGCTCCAGTCCCCTGGGCCCAGCTGTGAGATGGAACAGCCACTCTTCTTTTTGGTTGCTGTCACCTTTCTTTTCTCTTTTCTCCAAGGACCCCAGTCTCCTCCTACCCCGTTAACAACTGTCCAAGGGAAAACTGGGACCAAGTACAACTGGGACCCGTCTGTGTACGAGAACGAGCTCCCGGTGAGGTGCCGCAATATCAGTGGCATTCTGTTCAAAAACAGGCTCGGCTCAGGTAACTACGGCCTGGGGGAGGAGTGGGACAGCTCCTTCTACACTCTTCTTTTCATCAGACTCTTCTTAAGGGCTGACTGTGAGGGGGGAAAAAAAAAAAAAAGACAGTTTCCAAGCCAGCCCAGTGCCTTTTGATATTATTGTTCTCGTCTGTTTTGCTCGTTCTTCAGAGGCTTTTTAACTTTTTCTTAAATCCGTGGGGATCCAGGCTGCCATGCAGTGAGTGTCCTCAGTAACAGGCCAACTCCTCTAACGTTTTTTTTTCATCTGAGGAGTAGACTTGTGTTTGTACAAAGCTCTAAAGAATCCCTGCTGGAATGAAAATGGAGGATTTGTCTCCTCACGGGGCTCCTGAGCTCCTCCTCTTCTCTCTTATCCTTGTGGGGAAGCTGGAGAAGCAGCAGCCTGGCTGCCCAGCACAGCACTTGCTTCTTGGACAGAGAGTTTTCTTCATCACCAGAAAGACCAGAAATTTAAGTGTAAATTAAGAATAGGCTTAAATTCATGGTGTTTATGCAAGAAAGACTTTTCCTTCTTGTGGAGGAGCAGTTTTTGCAGCCCTTTGAGGCGCAGAGTTGGAGCTCTCTAAACATGCCCAGTCATTGTCACAGCCACAGCAGTAATTGGACGTGGTTGTCCCAGGGTGAAGGGAAGCAGCAGACGGGCACATTTGGTGATGGCTGTGGATTAACTGCTATTTTGTCCAGCAATTTCCCTATTTCCTTCTTCAGGGAAGTGGCAAAATGACCCCTGAGCTGCACTAACAGTGTGTTTTGCTGCTTTGTCTCAGGGGGCCGTGGCAGGTGCATCAAGCAGGGGGACAACTGGTACAGCCCCACCGAGTTCGAGGCCATGGCGGGCCGAGCCAGCAGCAAGGACTGGAAGAGGAGCATCCGCTACGCCGGGCGGCCCCTGCAGTGCCTTATCCATGTAAGGCTCCCTGGGCTCCCTCCCTCCTGCAGGAAGGGGCTGGCTGGGCCAGGGGCTGCCTCTGCTGGCACCGGGAGCCACGCCAGGTCTGGTGGGGAGTCAGTGACCTGAGGGGAGTTTTTTCTAGACGCGTCAGAAATAGCACACTGGGGATCTTGCTTGTGCTGGAAAGGGGCTGGAGGTTCTGCGGGGTGAAGCCCAGCCTTGAGATCTGTCACAGGAATTGAGCTCTCACTGTGATATCTCCATTCTGTTTGCCTGACACCCACATTCTTCACTTGCACCATTTATTGAGTATGTGGATCCTTTATTTCCTGCAGTACTCCTGCATTGCCATCAGGCTGACAGGTGATTTCTACCTGGGCAGGAATAAAGCCACAGATTCACATACCCTGGCCTTTTGGTGTGGAAATGGTTTGGTTTTCCTTTGTTCTCCCCCAGCTCTCACCCCGTGGCTGCGGTGTGAGGAACTGGCCTCTGTTACTGCAGAGGGTCCAGGAGGGAGGGAGTACCTCTCCCTGGGAGCCATCCAGCTGTTTTGGGAGAACACAGGTGTGTTCTTGGTGATTTTGGTGACTCCAGTGCTGAGCTGGTCACTTCTCATTCCAGGATGGGATTTTAAATCCTCACGCTGCCTCCTGTACTTGTGCCGCTTGCTGCGACGACATGACACTGGTGAGTGGGAGGTTTTGCATCCATCAGTTTATAAACTAATTAGTTGAGTTTGAAAAATTAACTGCTCATGATGCTGCCACAGCCCTTGGCGAGCAGGTCATGAGCACCCTGGGAATGGGCACAAGTGCTTTGTCCCTGCTCTGTGGAGAAAGGAGATAAGGAACTGCTGGAGCTACTGTGGAGCAGCCTCAGTAAAACTGGAGCATAGTTAGTGCTTTTTTCTTTTTTTTTTTTTCCCTCCTTTTCTAAATAATATATTTATGTAAAATGCCTTTTGGGAATGCCAATACTATTTGTGATTTCTTGACTCAAATTTCACGATGTTTTGAGTTGGAAAAATATTTTTGTAAGGAAGTAACATAATACTCTTATGATGGTGCTGTATTTTCATCTCAAAACTGCTTGGGGTTCTTGGTTGGTTTGTTTGGAGTTTGGTTTTTTTGCTTGTTTGTTTCAAAAAATGAGGTTAAAATCCTGAAAGCAGAAGGCTTTAACTTGACTTGATGTTTTGCATTTCTTTTCTGCTATGAGCTGACTGATTTCCTTGTTTCCAAGCCTGGAACTGCTTCCTCTCTTCTCCTCACTCTTGTTCTCTTCTCTTCTCTTCCACCACCTCGACCAGCAGTCCATTATTTGCCCAGTTCTGCTCCTTAAAAAATAGTTGGAAGAGGCTGGATTTGTGCCTCTTCAGCTGGAAGGAGCTGACTTTAACTTTTTTTCCCCAAGTTCTTTTGGTTTGGAGAATTGTAAGTTCTTTGGTCAATTGTTGCCAACCACACGTCATCCATGAGGATCTGTGCTGCTGTTCCTGGAAAGAGGAGGGTAAACCCAATGTCTCCGAAGAGGTGCCTCAGTTAATGCCTTCTCTTTTTTGCTTTTCTTCTTCTTTTTGTTGTGCTCTGCCCAGAGTGGCCCCATTCGACTCTTTGTGCCGTATAAAAGGCGGAAAAAGGAAAATGAAATGCCTGCAACTCCAGTGAAGAAGAATTGCTCCAAAAACATCACTCTGCTTCCTGCCACAGCCGCAACCACGTGTAGGTTCTTTTCTCCTGCTGAAAATTGCTTCCCTTCCTTGGTGAGAAATTGCCACACTAGGTATTTTATGTCTGTTAGAGGCCCCTTGGAACTGTCCAGCTGAGAAAAATGTCCCTTTTTTTTGGCCATATCCTTTTCATTGGACAGTTTTATTGGTTCAGTGTCACTTCCCATTTTATAGAAAGTAGCACAGTGTTGTCACATCTGGACACAAGCTGAGTAGGAAAAAGTACAGCTCTAGACCTCCAGGAAACTCGGGTTTAAGCATCATCACATCTTTGTGCAGTGAACAGGAGGTTTTATATTTTGTGCTGAAAGAGCTTTGGATTTTGCCCCATTCCTGGAAGTGTTCCAGGCCAGGTTGGATGGGGAAGGTGAAAGGTGTCCCTGCCCATGGCAGGGGATGGAACAAGATGTGCTTGAAGGTCCCTTCCAACCCAAACCATCCCAGGATTCTGTGATTCCATGGTTATATTCCCCCCTGTACCTGCTCTCAGCCCAGCAGTGTGGGGGGAATTGTGGAGTCCTGGCCTTGATCCACAGTGGGTTTCAAGTAGATTTTTCACAAATAACAGTTGGGAAATTTCCTGTTGGAATTAGGTTGTGGGGAAGGCTGGCCCTTTTCTGCTCTGCCAGAAATCCCCATTCCATCCCCTGAGCTGCTCTGTGTCCTTCAGAAGCTGGAGTAAGATTTGTGCTATTCCTTGCAATACATAGAAACAAAGGCTGGAAGCAGCTGGGATGAGGTGCCCAGCCTGAAAGCCGCTAATGAAGGAGGCAGAAGGTGGTGCTTTCATCTGCACGTCCCTCTCCAGCACCCAGCACACACTTTGTTACTGGTTTAATTGGCAAACCATCTGTGTGAGAGCAGAAATTAATGTGCAAGCTCATCCAGCTCACACATTCCCAGTCACATCCATGTGTCCTCCTGCCCTCGGTGCTCTGGCATCATCTGGGCTGTAACAGTACAGTGCAAAGTGAATCCAGGAGGAAGCAGCAGGAATCCAAAAATAGGAACAAAAAAGTAAGGTTAGATCATCAACAACAGTAGGAGGAGAAACACACAAGGGTTCTGCAGAGTTGTTTTGTGGGTTTGGTTTTTTTAATCCCCAGATGTGTTTAATCTGTACTGGTTTGTTAAGTGAGGTGCTGTGAGGCTGCACATTCCCTTGTGCTGGCACTGGGAGAGACAACTGCTCATTTTGGGGGCCACATACTTTACCAGCCATGGATTTGTAGTCACAATATCTGAAAACTGAATTATTGTTTGGGAAAAGATCCTTCTGGCAGAGCAGTGTGCCATGGCACCAGCCCATCGCCAGTTAATGGTGCCAGGTAATTAGTGCTGTTTAAAAAGGGTTTTTAATATTCTGGAGCTGCTCAGGTATAATCATCCAAAAGGATTTTGTGCCTTGTTACTTGCACATTCTGTCACTGTGTGTAGATAAACAGCTAAAATTGTCCAGCTGTTGTGAAATTAGTTGTTATCCACAGGTTTTTATGTTGATTTAAGT
Source organism: Corapipo altera (assembly GCF_003945725.1). NCBI lineage: Eukaryota > Metazoa > Chordata > Aves > Passeriformes > Pipridae > Corapipo > Corapipo altera. Next base: position 484,054 of record NW_020884943.1, read on the forward strand.
AGCAAGAATCACTCTTGCTAAGATTGTCATAAATTAGGATCAGCCAGAAACTGATGGGGTTTGTGGCCTCACTGAACCTTTATGAGAGTTGTTAAGTTATGGCTCATAAAATAATTGAAAATGTGGTGATTTGAGAGGTGTTATGTTGTAAATTAATGTTCCAGCCTTGTACCCCCAGAGAATAACCTGGAAGGACAGCAGAGCCTTCAGAAATCCACCAGGGCTTTTATTCCCATTTCCAACTGCGCTGGTCGTAGGTGTGATCCAAACTGGGTTATCACAGGCCAGTGAGTCCCCTGACTCTGGATGGTGCAGCACAGGGATATCAACAGCTGGTGCAGCTGTGGGCCCTGCCCTGAGTGTGAATGATGAGAGTGCTTTAATATTTCCAGTCACCGTGACTCCCTCTGGACAGATCACGACCTCGGGGGCGCTGACCTTCGACCGCGCGTCCACCGTGGAGGCCACGGCCATCATCTCGGAGAGCCCGGCCCAGGGGGACGTCTTCACGGGGGCCACGGGTGAGAGCCAGGGCTTTGTGTCCTGGGCAGCCGTGGGAAGGGGCAGGAGGGGGCTGGTTTATGTTCCTCTCGGTGCCAGAAGAAATCAAAGTATAAATGCAAGACGTACGTTTCAGTTATTGCAGTTTGAGTCGTGCTTCGGGGCGTCGGCTCTGTTGAGGGAATGATTCTGCTCCAAGAACGGGAGTTTGGAGCTCTGGGATTGTTGTGGATATGTAGATGTGTGGGAGGGAACCAGGGAACCTGTGGCTCTAAAACTAAACCTGTTGGAATGAAGACCAGGCTGCCTTGTTTGCTCACTGTGTGAGATCGTGCTGCCATATCTCATTTCCAACTCTTGGGAATTACCACAGAGTGTAGGAACTTGTATAAAATGTAAAAACAGGGGGATGAAAGCAGTGTGAGAAACACCTGCCAGGTGTGTCAGACAGTGATTCCCAACATCCTTGTCCTCCTGCAGTTCAGGACACCAACGTCCAGCAGCCTTGCCGGGTGTCCCATCCAGAGCCTCACTATCCCAGTTACCAGGACAACTGCCAGATCTCCCCTTTCCCCGAGGCTGCGCTGCCGACGTCTCACCCCAAAATCGGTACGTTTGCTGTCAGCAGGTGAGACACTTCACTGGGCTTGACTTTCCTCTGGTCCTTCTCAGCAAAGGTAAAGACTGAGGCAGGAAATTAAACTTGGCTCTGTTTCGCTTGTGAGTTTTACAGTTATTAGGATTTAGACAAGCAGATTTCCCCTCTGTGGGGAGTTTTTCACTCCTTATGGAGAACTTTGATGTGTTGGTTTCTACCAGAGGAGGCTGCTGTGATCCTGCTGCCTGCATCATCTTGCACTCCCTGCCTTTCCTAAGGCTCTTGCTTCCAGGCTTTTGTCCCTGTTGGGCACTGTGGCTCAGTGGCTCAACATTGATTTACTGTTTGATCTGAGGAGACCAACCCCTTCAAAATGCACAGAAGCTTTTCTAGACATTCTCCCATGTCTTTATTACTCCAGGGGTACTTGCTGGAGGTAGTTTTGGGCAGGTTTGGTGTCAATTTTCCATCCCCTCTGAATGACTTTTATTTGTTTGCTCAGAGCAGCACAGCGTGTTCCTGCTGTCCAGAGTCACATCTTGTTGGGTTTAAGACTTAGATCTTGATGTTACTAATTAAACACTGATTGTTTTTTCACCGGTGAATACTTTCTCTTGCTCCTGTACCTGTCCCAGAATGAGAAATCAGAAGTAATTCCTGTGTGATATGTTATCAAATGCCACACTGGGACAAATATTGTGCTGGAAATGGAGAGTGGAAAAGGCTCTTCTGCAAACAGACACTGATAAAAAAGACCCGTTTATCTCATACTCATATCTAAGTGCAAATAGTTCCACACCCCTCATGTGCAGATTGATTGAAATTACTGTTTTAATTAAGGGCATTTGCCATGAAATGTCTGTGTACCTGTGTGGGGAGCTGGCAAGGAAAGGTCACACACCTGACAGTGACCTACCTGGGGCTTGGGGCTTGTTCTCTCCGTCCGGATCAGTGTTGGATTCTGCCAGCTTTTACTGCTTCCATGAACAACTACCAGGTGGGAGGTGAAAAGGGTTAAAAAGGGCTAAATTAGTCATTGCCTTGTAAGTTACTCAGTGTTCAGTGCTGTGTTGCAAGAAGGCTGGTTTGTCTGCAGATGCTTTTCTAAGGAGAGGGTCGCTGCCAGTGGAACTGCTGGAATGGCAGCCGGGAGCAGGAAGGTGTGTTCAGGGCACTACTTACCTGTGCCTCTGAAGTAAATGACACTGAAGTGACTTTCAGACACTTGAGCCCCTCTACATTTTGTTCAAGAACTCCCTGTTCAGTAAATTTCTGAACTCTGGTTCCAAGGAACAACATCTGGCTCCAATGATGGTCCCTTTTAGTGAGAACACTGGTCAGAGATCCACCAGTGGCAGCGGTGCTGGTGCTCCCTGGTCTGAGAGACACTGTCACTGCTTTATCTTCAGTACCATCAGCACTGGGAGAGCTGCAGGACCAGCTGCCTGCCAGACTGGGGGGGAGATTTTGGGGTGATAACTCTGCACAGCCCCAAAGTTGGTGGTACCTTCCTTTTTCTAGTAAACAATTTAGTGAGGAATGTGGAGGTCAGGTGTTGGTAGATGTGAATGTCTTGGACTGAATTTTATGGCAGATGGTGAGTATTTACTGCTCAAGTTATATTTTGGAAAAGTAAAGCCAGTAAAGCCAGATAACATTTCTTCCTGGAATGTTACCTAAGCTGAGCTTACACTGTGTATCGTGGAGTTCCTGGATCTGGATTTAGTTTCCTCATTCCATGATCTCCCAGCGTACATGCAAACCTTATGTTGGGAAAAGGAGCTGTTTTAGTGACACTGCTGTGTTTTTAAAGGAGTCCCCAGCCCATGGGTTTGGGAAGTGCATGTTTGGAGTACACTCACTTTGAGGTGGTGGTGACTGTCGGGTTTATTCCAGTGTCGGGCCAGGGTTATGGTCCAGGTCAGGATTCAGAAGCTCAGGGAGTGCAAATGTGGATCAGTGCCTGAGTTTTGTGGATTTGCAGCCTGAGAATGGACGTCTGGGTAGGGACACTGGGATACTCCTGTAAAGTGCTGGGTCACTGAGTGACTTACTGTAACCTTTCCTAGCCATGGAGGAGGGAAACGTTGTTGCCAGTGGTGGAGTCCCTGGGAATGCTGCTTTCACCACTTAATTGTGCTTGGCCACAGCACTGCTGGGAGGTGTTAAAACCCTTCCCAGAGCAAACGGGGGGTCATGAGGAGGTGTTCTTGTCCTGGGGGTTTGAGAGTGCCCAAGGGCTTGTTCTGCACAGACCTGCACTTTGGGTTGCAGGAGGAAAGCTCTGTTTAGCAAAACCTTCCCAGACTGGAAATTCCACAGACCGTATTTTAAAAAAGAAACTGAACAACACAGAAAAAAAAAAAACCAACACTCCTCCAACCCCCTGCTTTCTGGCAATGAAACCCCCTAACTGTGTCTCTGTTGTTGTTTGCTTTGTCCCCAGTGTTAACCTCTCTCCCCGCCCTGGCCGTGCCCCCCACGACCCCCACCAAGGCCATGTCGCCGTCGGTGGTGAACGGGCTGGAGGTGACGGAGCAGCGGAGCTGGCTCTACCTGGAGGAGATGGTCAACTCCCTGCTCAGCACCGCCCAGCAGCTGAAGAGCCTGATCGAGCAGGCCAAGCAGGCCAGCTCCTCCTTCCGAGAGGCCGCCGTCACACAGGCCAAGATCCAGGCGGACGTGGAGAGGAAGGAGGTAACTGCGCCAGGGGCACCTCTGGGGCTGAGGGATGGGCAGAGCAGCTCCTGCCTGGAACAGTGGCAGCCCTTAGAAATTGTTTCTCCAGGCCTGGAGAGCAGTGTTAGTTAGCAAGAGAAATCTTTCTGAGTTGTTTGTGTCCTGGGGAAAGGAATGGCGAGCTCGGGGATTCCAGGAGCTGTGGGCAGCAGGCTGGTTGTGCACACTGGTGTCACGATGCTGAGCTCTCCCATCAACTCTCCATAAATTTATGAGTGTGGGCACCAAATCCTTGTCTGGGAAAGCTGTTAGGATCCTCTGAGTAAAGTTGCCCTTGTGTTACTTAGAAGTTGTGGGGAATGACGTCCTGAAAGAAAAGCAAACCGTGAGCGCTTCAGCTCCATGTTTATATGAACTTCCAAAATGCGTCAGGGTATTGCAAAAATTGAAAATACTGAGATATTTGTAAGGTTGTTCTGAATTGCAGCATGTTGTGTGGGATTAGTTAAATACAACTGCTCTGGCAGAACTTCTTGTGGCTGTTAAGAAACAGTTCTCCACACTGAGTATCTGATCCTTTGGTTACTATCCCACTGATGGCTTTACTGCGTTTTTTGGTAAGGGAGAGACATTTAGGAAAAGGGGCAACAAAGGCTCTCTGTGTCTTGCAAAAGATATTTGACATTTGTAGGTCAAGCCCAAAATGAACAGATTAAAGACAGGACTGACACAGGGGCCTCTGTGCTTGAGCAATGGAATTTTTTTGAGTGTGCATTAAGCCATTGTTTATATCAGATAAACTTTAGGATGGGGAGAATACCCCAACTTGCTAAATTCTGTGCCAGAATTGCTGGGGGATAATAAAGATATTCAGGAAATGTGTTAAGTGGATATTCTGTATAAATTGAAGAGAATCAGTGTTGAAGCCTGACGAGTGTTTTAATTGGAATAGCCCTTGGCAAAGCAGTGATGGCTCCAGAGCACTCATTTGAAAGCAAGGTGGAAGATTAAGTCAGCAAACAGCTGGGGCATCTGAATTGGATTTCAGAAAGATTAAACCAATTCAGGGCTGGAGAGTGTGAAATGAACTGAAAAGGGTCGGGCACTTAAGACATGTGGCTCTGGTCAGCAAACAGAGGCTTGTGTCCTCCAAAGGAGCCGGGAAACAGTTGGGAATTGTTGGTTATCGGTTTTCTGGAGCTGTTTTTGTGAGACGGCTGGATGTGTCTGGCTTGATCCTCTCTCTTATCACACCTTTTCCTCCTCTGTGGTTTGTGCATGGCTGGAATTGCCTTGTCAGATCAGGCAGAACCCAACCCCACCCTCGCAGGCCACAGCAAGAGGTTTCCCTGCCGCCACCTCCGTCTGCCTGGAGCTTTTTAACTCAGTTTGTGTCATGGTAACATAGAGGTTTTGAAGGTCGTGGTTTCACAGGAGAATAAATACTGTGCTGTCGGGTCATACACTTGTAAATTAAGCCTTTAATCTCCTTATATGTTGGGTCAAACTCCTGGGTGAACCTGCTTTGCCTGGAGGTGGGAGTTCAGATTTTTTTGGACTTTTTAACTGTTCCCAATACGTTTAGGCCAGGGTTAGCACATAGTCCATTTGGGATTGGGTTTGGATTTCACTGGTTTGGGATTCCTGTCCCCCCTTGCTGAGCATGGCAAGGCAACCCCTCACATCACACTCCAGCTGGGAAATGACACGTCTGCTGTGTCTTCCTTGCAGCAATACCAGAGCCAGTTATTCCAACAAACAGAGGATGTGGATGGGAAAACAGAAATCATCATCAAGGTAAGCTGGGGACGTCTCGTGTGTTGCAGAGTCTTTTGGTCTTTGCCTCGCTCCGTTTCAGTTTGTCATTGCCACAGAATCCTGTGCTGGCACAGATCTGAGCCTTCCCGTTGCTCCAAGCAGTGCCTTCTCTTTCCCAAGCCTTCCAGGTTTCCACACCCCTCCGTTGTCACCCAGCCAGGTTCCTGAGTCTCACTCACCTCTGAGTGGTGGTGCTGCAGCTCTGCTGGGTGGCTGTCACTGAGCTCTGGCAGGAAGGGAACTTGCTTCCTCTCTGTCCTGTGAGCTGGTTTTCATAACTCCACAATTCCCTCTGGCTTTTGAAATGGGAGTTAGTTCAGGACCCATGACTGAAGCCCTCAGAGCTGTGTGTGTTACTCAGTTGTCCCTCAGATCTCCAGGTACCACTGCACACACACACAGTGTGTTTCCCACGTTTTCCAGCACCTGTACAGGTGACAAACAGCCCCAGTCAAGTGTCCCCTCGGGACAGGCTTTGCAAGTCCCAGCTTGCAGCTTTAAGCCATTTCTGATGTCTCAAGTCCCTGGCTGTACATCAGGAGCACAAACACAGTTCAGTCACACCAGCTGTTCACTGCAGGTACATGGAAGGTGTGAGCAGGGGGTATGATGAGTGGGGTGTTAATCAGGACACCGATTTGGGGGTGCTTGTGCTCAAAGGAGAAAAGGAGCCTGAGGAACTCAGGATACTTTCACAGCCCAGCAACGCTTCCTGCCACTGCTGCTCCAAGTGCTAATGATTTGTCAGGAGTTTAATGAGCTGGAAGCTGGAATGCTCTGTGAAGTGCTTATTTGGTGGCAGTTCAATGATGTTTCCACCTAAATATACAGGTTATGTTAATTGATGTCACTGAGGTAAGATTAAAGTGATAGACACAAAAGCATCCCCTAAAAAGCAGGTGTGATTTTTCTCCCGTGTATCCTCTCTCACCTTGCTTCTGGATTTAAATCCTTGCTCCTGTTAGAGCCTTCTTCATTTGACTCCTTTTTCCCTGTTGGGACAGTCCTTATGCAGTCATGCTGCTGACTGGCAAAGTAACAAATCCCTTGTTCCTCTCTAAAACCAAGGAATGATTAAGCTGAGGAGTCCCATCCTTATTCCTACCCCTGTTGTTCTTCCTCAGACCCTCTCTCTGACATACACGGTATTCTAAACCCAACAAAGCCACCAATGAAATCTGCCTTAAACCTTTCAGTTTGGGATAAACTCAGAGTTTGGCTGTGAACAGCCTGTGCACGGCCTGACGTGGCTGTTTGGGATACACCTGCCCTTGGGATACACCCAGCTCCTGCTGAAGCCTGCAGCTACCTGACCCCTATGGAGGGAGGTATCCCTGAGGTAGTGGGGTTGGATTTCCATGACCACTCAGTGTCCCACCCATGGTTTTGAAGGGTTTCCTGCCCGATAGAAAGGAAACCAGAGGTGCATTCCGTTTTCCAAAGTGATCCCTGCTACAGCAGCAGGAGAGCAGGTCTCTCAGGGCGTATCCACCAGCCACTGGGCCTGTTTTGCGTTGATGTGCTGATGTATTTTGGGAAGCAGGTGCTTTCCCACTGCTCCCACATTGCAGCAGGTCACAGCCCCTCGGTGACCTCGCTGGGGTGGCTCCGTGTGACACGGTCACTCTCTGTCCCTTCCCACAGCAATCCTGTGTCAACTGCGGGCGGGAGGCCACCAACGAGTGCACGGGGTGCCACAAAGTCAACTACTGCTCCACATTCTGCCAGCGGAAGGTATGGCATGCCTGGGAGTCGGGATCCAGTTCCCTGGAGAGGGCTGTGGGACCCTAGGGAGAGTCACCTGATGGAGCAGAGCCGGGCAGCCAGCGCAGAATCCTGCGTGGGTCAAGCATTCCAAACCCCCTGCCAGTGGGATCACCAGCAGGGCTGTAGTCATGGGGCAGGTCTGCAAGTCGGGACAGGGTTAAAAGGGTAGGGAAGGTCCCAGGGTTTGCACACACCTTCCCAAAGGTGATCAAAAAATCAAGGTAACATTCCGCTTAGTCCAGTTCCACCTCTAATATTGACCCAGCGTGTGGCTCCTTTCCCCTCCATCACTGGTCTGGTTTGTGGGGCATTGGAGACCTGCTGCTCCCACCTGTGCTGGAGAAAGCGCTTCCCACACAGTGGCTTTTCCAAGGGCCTGTTCCCTTCATGGCCTCGCCCTCTGCTCTCCCCTCGCAGGACTGGAAGGACCACCAGCACATCTGCGGCCAGTCGGCCACGGTGACGGTGCAGGGTGACGAGGTGCACGTCACGGACAGTGTCATGGAGAAGGTCACCGTGTGAGCAAACTACCTCCGCAGCCGTTCCCGGGCACGCGGGGCCGGCTGGATCGGGACCCGGCGGAACGGTCTGTCCTGTGCCAACGGCACTGTTCCCTCTAGCAGAATCGTTTTTGATTGGCTTTTTGATACTGTGACAGCGTTTGTCTACTCCCGAGCCCCTTTCATAACTTTGGATAATACAGAGACTGTGAAAACCTCATCTGGAACACCCCGCCCACACGCACACTGGGATCCCCCTTTGCCTTTGGGAGGCTTTGCCTTTGCCTGACTGGATCCTCCACCATGTGGATTACAGCAATCTCCTCATCTCTCTTGAGATTAATCTAAAGCAGGTGCTGCAAGGAGATGTGCCAGTATTTCCTCCTCCCGGGGCCTCCCTACCTCTTGTTTGAGAAGAGAAATGAACCTTTGGCTTATTTAATTGCCTTGACAGAGTCGGTACAAGTTCTTAGTTTGGCTTTGGAAGGATTTTTGTTTTTCCTGTGTTCCCTCTGTGCTAGGCAAATTTGGAACACGTTGGAGCTTCTGCATTTAAATACCATTGAAAAACAACACGTTGTTCAATAAAATGCAGTGAAAGCACGAGCGAGCCCAGCGGTTCCCTTTAATCCCCAGGGCAGCACTCGAGGGTGCAGGTACTTGCACAGGTGGGTGTGGTGGCAGGTACACGTGTGTCCATGTTCCCCTGTCTGCCTGGGAGGTGTTTGCTCCGCAGGGAAGCACAGCCTCATCCCACGGCGTGCCTGGAATGTCGCTCGTAGCATCCACCTGGCCAGAATCAGATCGGATGAAGCCCGAGGTGAGTGCACGTGGATATGGGGCTGTCCTGTCTCTGCCCCACAGGAGCTGCTGATTAGAGATGTGACCATTAGGGAGTTATTTGCTTTGTTCACTGCAACAAAATCATTCTAATTATTAATGTACTTCTTTAATAATTAAGCTGTTGTGGTTGGAGATTTTGGAGGACTCTTGGCAGGCGCGCAAACCTCTGGTTGGTGGTTTGGGTTTGTTTTTAGCTTCAGGCATAGCCCCTGTGAGGGGTCACTTGTCCTGGCTGGTTGTTCAGTTGAGGGGTCACAGTCCATCCCCCTGAGGGGTCACAGCCCCTGTGAGTGTCACTTGTCCTGGCTGTTGTTCACTCTGGTTTTGTGCTGGTGGATGAGGATGGTTGTTCAGCTGCTGCTCCAGGAAGGGTCAGCTGAACCACGGAGTGACCCAACCCAGCATCACACACACACTGTCGAAAGGAGAACATTCTGTCCAGAGCTACAGGAAAGTTAATAAGAGAGAAAAATGCAGTGGAAAAGACTTAAGTCGTAGACTGGAGGTCTCTGACAAATCCGTGGAAAGCCAAGCAGGAACTGAGGCAGGATGGGAACAGAAATTACCTGTGATACTCCTGGGAAGGAAAGAACAGGCAACTCCTTCCATTCCCACAGCAAAATGCCCACTCCTGCTTCCCAGAGTAATACTCAAGTACTGGCGATGGTTTCTGCTCACAGTAAAGTGCTGATTTCCTGTTTTCTAGAGCATGGAGACAATTAGTTAATTGAGAAGACAGTCTTAATTGAGCCCCTGGTAACACAGCTCATTCCCAGGGTTTCTTGTGTCCCGCATTCGGACGCAGCGAAGGCATCTCCAAAGTGGCACCTCTGGAGTGCTAAAGCTGCACTTCCAGCATCAAACGAGGCTTTTGGTTGCAAAGTATTCTTGTTGCTTGACATCCCTGTCCAGCACGGCCGGTGTGAGCAGCAGAGCTCCTCCTGGATTGAGGACAAGGCAGCTCCATGGATGGGTGAGCTGGGACACCAGGAATGGGCTTGGGAGGGGCCTGAGGCAGCAACGGAGTCTCCACTGTCCTTATCCAGTGGCTGTCCTTATCCAACCCACTGTCCTTGTCCAATAGCTTGTGGCCAGGTATAGTCAAGCCTCGGTCACTGTTGGAATTTTGGCTTTACTGCACCTTGTAAGGGGAAAAAATTTGGAAGAAAGTGGGGCAACTTCTCTAAATTGCAGAAGTGTAGGTGTGACTCAGCTGCCATTAAAGCTCTCGGGGAGCTTCCCACTGGGCCCCAGTACCTGGGGCAGCTGCACCCCAACCAGGCAGTGACAGAGCTGAGAAAGGCACAGGATAATCCCATGGGAATTGAATCTGTCTGTTTGCTGAGGAGAAATTCATTGAGCCATTGCTATTCTTAGTCAAAGGAACACTCAAGACCTCCCTGCAGTACTCTTTTCCGTTTAGTTTCCAAGCAAATTTCCCCCCTGGAAAGCAACAATCCTGTACAAAATCATGACTTGGAAGATTGTAATTTGTGCAATATTCCTTTTCTCCCCTCCGAGCCTCAGTGACAGGCATTGCTTGGTCCTACTGGCTGTTGCCAGCCCAGGTTCACCTAAAGGCATGAAAGATTTTTTTCCTGTGGCTGGAAATGGTTCCTGGCAGGAATCCTATGGCTTGATAAGGAATTCTGGAGCACTAGCAACGGTGCCTTTGTAGGACCCCTGTTAAACATGAGTGAAATCAAGCTTTGGATTTAAAATTATCAAGAGCAAGGGGAAAGGAGGTTGCACAGGTAGATGTCACCTCACAGCCCTGTGTAATGCCACCCCAGAAGCCAGAAGACTAGAAATTATTATTATTATCCCTGCTTACATCAAATGTGAAAAAAGAGCCTGGAAACCTGCAGTTTCCAGTGGGAAGAGGATCTGAGCTGCATTCAGTGGTACTCACCTGTGACACCTTACTACAGGGAGCTGGGGAGCAGCTTCCTTGGGCCGCCTTCCTTCTCCTCCTCCTCCTCCCCTCCTCCCCAACAAAGACAGCAGGCCAGGGACAGAAATAGATCTTTAATGAACTATACAAAAAATCACCTGGTGGTTCCTGCTCCCTGGAGGCTCCTCCTCCTCACCAGTCCCAGAGGGCTCAGCAGAAGAGGTGCAAGACTTTGCGGAAGAAGTTCCTGAACTCGGCGTTGAACACGGTGTAAATGATGGGGTTGAGAGCACTGTTGACATAGCCCAGCCAAGTGACAGTGCTGGTGACTTGAGTGGGGATGGCACAGGACTTGCAGAGAGCCCTGGTAATGTGCACCACAAAGAAAGGTGTCCAGCAGAAGAGGAAAGCACCTACCAGGGCAGTAAAGAGAGAAGGTGATGGGAACATTCAAAAGGGTTTAGTTTAACAAAGCTCGGGCCAAACAAGACAGAGGCAGCTCAGAGTGCTCAGGGAACAGGCAGCAGCTGTGCTGACATGTGGAGCTGGGCCTATGCCCAGACGAAAAATTGGGATGTCTTTCCTGTCACAAATATTGATGAAAAGTCTAAAGTTAGTCTCACTTTGGCTTTGAATGTAAGATACTGGCAGTCAAAGGTTTGCCTTGAAGGAAACTTGGGTTATCAACTACATGCATTCTCTCCCAGGGGTGGGAGTTGTTGGCACTGCTCTGGCACCCCGGATCCACACAGGTCCCTGCCCTGTGTGAGACAAGGTGGCACATTTCCCACCCTGCCCAGCCCTTCCCTGCGGATACTCACCGACGACGACCGGCAGCACCCGCATGGCCTTGCGCTCCCGGCCATTGATCTTGGCCCGCTTCCGCCCGTGCCCCGGGTGTGGATACCTGAGGTGTGGGTAGGACACAGTCTGGATCCCATTGCTCATCCCACAGTCCCCAGGGAGGCCAGTGAGGCTGTAGGGGCTGCACTCCGGTGGCCCCAGCCGGCTCTGCTCCCTCTCCAGGAAGGTGGGGGGGTGGTACAGCTTCCTGTTGGCCCCATAGATGCAGCCCCTCAGCTTGGCCTTCCTGGCCTCTTCCCAGCGCTTGAGTCCTTGGAACATGCCGCAGTACAGCACCAGCATGACGGGGCACGGGATGAAGAAGGAGCAGATGGAGGAGTACACGATGTAGTTGTCATCCTCCAGCTGGCACAGGCTGGGGTCCCGGTTTGGGACGTTGTTGAGGCCAAATATGACAGGAGATGCTACAGCAAAGGCGAATATCCAGGTGGTGGATATCAGGATCAGCTGCCGCAGGTCGATCTGTCGCCGGTTGTAGTTGAGCGGGACTTGAACGGCGATGAACCTGCCAACACAGCCCCGGGTGAGCCAGGCCTAGCCTGGGGGTGGCACTGCCCGTGAGGGGACCGAGAGGCCCCAGAGCTCTTTGTCCCTGTCCTTCCCCCCCAGGTATTTACACAGCCAAGGCATGGGCTACAACCAGAGCACCCGAGGGGCAGCTCTGCTTCCCCACACAGCGGTGCTTTCAGCGTGGCCACCCCTGATGGGACACAAAGCTTGGGATGGAGGATGGTAGGGCAGAGCACCCCCACTTGGGGGAGGGCAGGATCCTCCCGCCGTGGGAGCCTGGCAAGGGTGTATGGAAGTGGCGTGATGCCCTGACACAGCCAGAGCAGGCAGGCACTCACCGGTCCACGCTGATCGCACACAGGTTGAAGATGGACGCCGTGCACAGCATCACGTCCATGGTCATCAGGGCATCACACAGCACCGTGCTCAGGGACCACACACCTCCCTGGAACTGGAAAGATCCCAGGGTCAGCAGATGCCTTTAAAGTGACAGGGAACACCTCTGTGCCTGGGTGCCTCAGCCACTCCCGGTTCCTCCAGACAAGCAGCCCAAGGCCGAGCGCTCCTCCCGTGGCACGATGCTCCTGGCATGGCAGTGGCACACAGGAGTCAGCCCCGTATATGAGCTCACAGCCTGCCCAGGGCTGGCAGGAGAACTGAGCCCACAGAGCATCAGCACAACCAGGTGAGTTGTGCTGGGCAGAGCAATGGACACAGGATGGCCCCCACTGCCTTGGGTGAGTGCAGGAGCCCCCACCCTCCTCACACCCCCAGAGCCTCCCCAGCACCACGGTCGCTGCACAGCACCACTGGCTTGGTCCCTGAGGCAGCAAGTGGCAGAGCACAAAGTTCCTCTTCCACTTTCAGGTCCCCATAGCTCCAATGTACTGTTTGCAGACAATGTGAACTGTTTCCCTTTGTTAACACAACTGTTCTGTCCTGGCAGGCAAAGCACAAGTCCAGCCCATGGAGACCAGGGTCAGGCAGTGAGATAGAATCTCTGGCTCTCCCTGCACAGTCCCAGTGCCAGGGCAGAGCAGCACTGACCAGTGCTGTCACAGCTCCAGACGACTGGAAGCGTTGATTGCCATGCTTTGTGATTTTCAGCTTGGTCATCTTGGCCAGGGGCACAGCTCTGCACAGCCCCTGGCAGAGGACAGGCAGCAGGACAGGCAGCAGGACAGCAGTGGCTGATGCTGGTACAGAGACTACTTGCAGCAGTTTGTTCCAAGCGAGCGCTCATCTCACCCAGGTACAAACCCAGCCTGTTGGTTTAGCATTAAAGCACTTTTTAGGCTGATACAGAAATACACCCCCTCAATCCCATTCCAGTGCCATTATTCCAGTGAGCTCCTTCTGCACAGGCAGAGTCCTGTCTGTGTGCCCACACCTGCACAGGTAACCAGGAGGCTCCATGGGCTGTTCCCATTAGAGCAGCAGGGAATTTTCCTCCCGGTTTGTGCCTGTCAGGAAAACTCCACCATCCTTTGGGTCCCTCTGCAGGGAGAGGTTCACTTAAGAACCAAACACACCGTACAAATAAGTGTGATTTTAGCTGGGAAACAAAGTGTTCTGTAGCAATGGCCCCTTGTCATGCAAACTATCAAACACTCTCTATTTGCTCTTATTAGAACATAAATGATAAATATCACTATAGTATATATTGCTACATGTAATATATTTAATTTACTATATATGTTTACCTATAAGTAATGTGCATCATCTAAGGTGTATAATTTACTATATATTTTTATCTATAGGAAATGCACTACATAACAATAATTTTTGTATCTATACATATAAATCCCAGGGACTTATTCCTCTGTAGCAGCAGTCAGGCAGTGCTCGTGGGGTGTAGTGTTGCTGCCCTCGTGCAGGGTTCAGGAAGCAGGTATGGATTTGCTCCTGTACAGGTGCTAAACAGGAGGTTCTGGTTTCATTTATCCCAGCACAGAGCAGAGCCATGTGGGGAACACACTCCACGGAACAATGGGAAGGTGCCAAAACCCCTGCCCCTGCCAGGAGCAGGGCAGGCAGCTCTGTGGGGATTAATACCAGGCAGTGGTGATGTCAGGCCCAGGATTACGATTAGAGGAGCTGTAAAGCCAAAGGAGACTCTGAAGTAGCTGTCTGGCTATTTTTGTACAGCATCTCCTTGAGATACCTCCAGGGGAGGGCTGGAGTGAGACCTGAATGCTTCATTCAGCCTCTTCTCCAGCACAGAGCAGCCACCCCAAACTGAATTTGGAACCTGAATCATCAAAACCCAAATTTTTGCCGAGCTTACTGGGATCCTGACAAGTTCGGTTCAGTTTATGAGAGAGAAAATTTGATTTTGGGCTACAGTTTTCCAAACCTGTTTTTGATTTGGGGGAACTAATTGATTCTGAAAAGGACAAGAGCTCTCAGGCTGCAGCACCTTCAGAGGACGTGACATTCAAGTTGGGTACCTGGAAAATGCTATAAACCCTTCCCTTTCTCCACCAATCCCCAAGACTCTGGCTTTGGGGAAGGTGCTGGGAGAGAACTTTCCATTACATGGTGTTTGCCACCTGCCCACCTTACAAAACGTGCCAAGGACCCCTCAGAAGGGAGAGTGACTTTGGATTAGAGGCTTTGCTGGGCCATGTGATTAAGGGGTACATAATGACAGGAGACTGCAGCAGATTAGCCCATCCAGGTACACAGTGTAAAGCTTTAGGGATCACACACAGCACAAACTGCCTTTAGGAAGTGCTCCAGAGCAGCTCCACCTTCAGTGGCTCTTGGGGTTCTCCCCTTTTCTGGAATACAAAGAAGTCATGGAGAAGATTTTATAGGACGGTGGATGGCAGGAGGCAGACTTGGCTTCTCAAACACCCTTGCAGCTGCCTTCCTAGTCGGCCCATTTTGGTATCCATATTCCTAAGCTCAGCTGATTGGTAAGGAAAAATCTGCCTTCTGAACTGGCCTGATGCCAGAAGAGCTCTTACACCTCCAGTGCTCCTGAGGCCGTGAGCCAGGACAGGGCCAAAGGTTCTGGTTGTATTTCCTGTGGTACCAACTCTCGTCTCAGTCCTGCCGCATGCAGGGAACAGCAGGAGCCCGAAAGGGAATTAGATGTCCAGCTGGACTTTGGACAAGCCTCTGCCTCAGCTCAGCCATGGCTCGAGGGCATGGCATGGACTGAGAACGCTGTGGCACCAACTGGAAGAGGAATAATCCTTGCCAGTGGGCACAGTCCAGCATCAGAGCCAAAGAATTGTCCCCGTGCCCCCAGACGCTGACACGGGGCCTTTTGTCATGAGCTGTGACAGCTGCAGCATTCCCCAGAAGACAGGACCCAGCCTGCAAGGGGAGAGGGAGGGGAGGGAATAGGACACAAGACAAAGGTGCCTCATGTCTGCTCTAATGTCCTTTCTTGACCTAAATTGTTGAGGTCAAGGTTTTTCAGACATGAGGAGCAAGTCTGATCATCCACCTGAGATATTACGGGGGCCTGAAATTCCAGGACACCTCTCCCAGTTACTGGTGCCTGAAAATAAACCCCTGAGTGCTGATTTGTAACTGCTGGCCTGTCTCACCTCCCCAGTATTTTGTGTGGCTCAGACATTAGCCAGGTACAGAAGAACATCTATTTCCACTAAAGCTCTAAGATTCCAGGAAAGACTAATCCTGAATCCTGCTGCAAACAGGCTGACGTGCATTCACAGAGAGCCACGGGAAATTTGGAGAGGATAAAGGTCTGGTGTCTCATCAGAACACCTGCATCATTAGGCACACATAAGAAAGTGCAAGAAAAGAGATCTTTTGATGCCATACCACTGGAAGTTTTAGGCAGAGCAGCATCACCCTCACCAGGAAAACAGCTCGTGTCATTTGTCCTGGCTGCTCCACCGCTGTGCCCGCTGGGAAACACTCATCTTCCCTGACCTGGAGAAGGAGCCAGGTGAACATGCAAATCTGCTAAAACTGTTTCCTCTTTTCCATAATCACTTACACGGATCTTAGTGGCAAAGATGTTTACATAACCAGCACCCTCAGCTCCTGCCAGAGGCTTCCTGGCTCAGGCCTGGCTCAACTCCGGCACTCGGGGATTAGGAGAGAGCTGCTCAGAGGAGCACAGCAGGCACAGGGACAGGCACAGGGACAGGTACAGGGACAGGGACAGGCAGAGGGACAGGTACAGGTGTGCTCCACAGCACAGTCCAGCTGGGGAAGTGGTCCTGGTACTGGCCCTAATTGCTGGGATGCCTCTGCTTACTGAGGATGGTATAAACTGCTGCTGTGGCTCCTGCCAGTGTCACAGAGTCTTTGGGACTCCAGCCATTGTCACAGCCCTTGGGCAGAGAGAGGAAGCAGTTACACACCAGGCCAAGCCTTTGGGGGTGTGCTGCTCCTTCCCAAAGCCACCCAGAGCCTGGTGATATCCTGGGTACCTCCACAGCACCTGTAGCTCTGCTTCCTCAGGTAACCCCTGTTTCAGTGCTACCAACTCTCCAGGCACATTCTAGTATCTTCTTCTGGCCTCTCTTCACATTTAGGTGGAACTTGGCTCCTCAGGAATTACTGTGGATGCCTGGGAGTGCCCCAGGCCTGCTCAGCTACAAAAGTATCTGAGAAGAATGGTAAAGAATGTGCCTTTCTAACCAGAAAAACTGAGGTAACAAAGGAAAAGCAAATCCACCAAAACCAATGGCACAGTGGAAAAAGAGGGCATCTAATGTTTCTCTTCTTCACTGGTTCTTCTCATGGTCCCCTGATGAACCTGTCACTCCATAATACCTGTTCCAGAGAGGTCACAATGTCCTGCAAAATCCCAGGACCAGGCAGAGACCATCCTAAGCCCTAATCCACAGCCTGTCTTGCCTAAGGATGCTCAGCATGGCATGGGAGAGAGGGGAGATGTTCTCCCACGACTGAGAAAAAGGTCCACACCACCAGCTACCACAAGGGTGGGTGGAAACACCTCGTATTTTGCCCTGTGGATGTTTTCATCCACTTGAGCAGGGAAGAGCCCCCAGCTGGTACTAACGGGCAGGTTCCAGGGAGCCCCCTCACCCACCCAACAAAATCCCCCACAAGCACAAGGCTTTACCCATCCCTGGCAGTAATCATTTATCTCCCTGTTACAGAGAGAACCACTCAGCCTCAGGAGCTGCTGGCCCGGCCCGGGGCAGACGCCCCAGGGCACCTCCACTCGGGGCATCTCCACTCGGTGTGTTTGCGGCTCGGAGGGCAAGGCAGCCCCTGGCCCCGTGGCCCCGGTGGCACTCGCAGGTAAGAGCCGCGGTGCTCCGAACGCCACACGAGCATCGCGGGGCGCAGGGGCTGTCCCGAGGGCGCTGGCACTCCCGGACCGGCGGGATGGAGGTGGGGAACAAGCCCGGAAAGCGGCTCTGCCCCTCGGTGCTTGGGCTCTCGCCCATCCCACCGCGCAGCCCCGTAACCTTCAGGCTCCGCGGGCGCACAAACCACAGCCCCCGGTGCCCCGGGGACCCCCGGGCAGCCTCACCTCGGAGTAGACGTAGAGGGGCAGGACGAGGAGGGCGAGCAGCAGGTCGGCCACGGCGAGGCTGACGATGAAGTAGTTGGTGGTGGTCTTGAGCGCCCGCTCGGTGCACACGCTCAGACAGACCAGCCCGTTGCCGCCGACGATGAGGAGGATGAGGAGGATGCCGAGCACCAGCGCGGCGATGCTGTGGCCGGCGGCGGGCGGGGGTCCGGCCGTGCCGTTGCCCATGGCCCCGCGGCGCTGCCCCCGCAGCCCGGGGAGCCGGGCCGGCCGCCGGGAGTGCCCGCCGAGCCGCGGGAGGAGCCTCCGCCGCCGCCCCGCCCGGCCCGGCCCGGCCCCGCGGGGACAACTGGGTCACCAAGCGGCTTAGGGGGCGCCGGGGGAGGGGGGGCAGGCTCCCGGTGTCCCGGCTCCCCGTGTCCCGGTGTCCCGTCCCCCGCCGCGCCCCCGGGAGCTCTCGCCGCGGTCTCGCAGGGTGGTGTTCTCTGAAGCACTGTGAGAGGAAAGACTTTATTACAGGTTGGGCAGATAACTGGGAAATTGTATGCCGAGGTATGTGCAGAACCTGGTAATGTTTAAGTGTTTAACCTGAGTGAGGGTCCAGAGAGTCCATAGCTAAATTACTGCCAAGACAGGATCCTGTGAGCATCTTGGAGCACAGAGTAAGGATTCAAAGTGGTCTTGATAAGCTGGAGAAACTGGCAAATGCAGGATGCAACTCCAAAGGAATTTTGTGCCTTACCTGTGCTTGGGCAGTAATAATCAACTGCAGAAATGCAGGACTGAGGAAGAAAGCAGACAGGCAGCAAGTGTGGGAGCAAAGGGAGGGTGGCAGCTGGACACAAGGGCTGGGGTGTTTCATTGCTGAAAATGAGAGAAAAATGCTGTTTGAGGGGTACCTGTGCACCTTCAGGGTCAGGCAGGAAAGACAGGGGAGCTGTGACCCCTCATTTCTAGCCCAGATTGCTTGGGAGATGTGGGACCTGATCCAGACTCTGTGGGCATCTGTCCAGCTGTACCACCAAGCCTCAGCCCAGATGTTAATGCCAGGAAAGCATTCAGATCAGCCTGGGCTTTGTGGAAGGCACTGGGAAGAGAAGGCATAGCAAGAAAGGGACGTTTACACTCCATGGAGGGGGGAAATTGTATTATTGGAAGCTTTTTATAAGACAAAGAGCTTCTAAGATGTATTTACAGGCTCCAGCTCTCGGAATTTCATCCAAACTATTGAGACCTGTGAGACAACTGCCACCCTTGTTCCCTCCAGTTCCCCACTCTTTTTTGGAAAAGGCCATGGTTACCCTCAGCAGGTGCAGCATGGAAAGGCCAGAGCCCAGGTTTCAGCCATGGGACACCGATCCAGGTCCTTCCCTTGGAGTGGATTAACAGCAGCAGCTCCACACAGTCTGTTCTGCCCAACAGCCACAGCTCCACAATTCCATACAGGAGGAGGAGAAAATCCCCTTGGTTTAAGCACTTTGCTGACAGTCTGGCTTGCCAAGTTCTGTCTCCAGAGGTGTGGCTTCCAGCCCTGTTCTAAAGCTGTAAGAATGCCATTCCTTTAGTAGCTAGGGAGCTGTGTCACCCCTCTCTCCCATCCCAGGGTAGGTTTGCCATCCTCACACTGACCCAAATACCCATGGATTTGTCTGTTCATCTCCCTCTTCCAGTGTGCAGAGAGAGGAGAGACACTTCCACCTGCTCTGAGTGGGCCCCAAACTCCTACCAGCACTGGAGTGGGTACTCATGTGCATTCCATTGGGAATGGTTTGTCTTGGACTCAGGTGGGCACAAGTGTGGCTGCACATCCATCACATCAGGAGCTCGTTTGTGGGACCTCATTTGTTGGGAAGTTCAGACAAGGCAGATGGTTTCCACCACCTGGTCACAGCTTTTCCCAACCGTGGTTGGTCCCTAAAACCTGACTCCTGGCACATCTTCCCCTCAGCAAGGAGCTGGGACAGCAGAACTACTTTTGTTAGAGCCCTTTTTACTCTGAGAAATCAACTCAAATTAGTCCAAGGAGGCCCTGAAGCGCACTAGTGAAACTGTGTGGACAGAATACTGTTAATTTATTTATGTTTAAACTACCTGAGCAGCCAAAAGAGCAGGACTGAAGTGTGACTGCTGCCCTGCCTTCCCACAGGGATTAATGCCATTTATCTAATCCCCTTCAACAGTTAATTTACTTTCATTATCTCTATTTTTCCTGTGGGTTAGTGCTGAATGACTCTTGATTCTCAGTATGGAAGCCCATATTCCAGACTAACAGGGCCTTAATCCTAGAGACTAGTTTAATCCTGGCGTGGATTAAACTAATGTGAAATAAGGCTTTTGACTTCAAAAAACGAGTATCCATGCAAAGAACTAATTAGGACAGTGCTTCCATGGCAAACAGGCTGCAGACATTAGACACAATTCCTTTCTTGGATCAGAGCTGCCCTCCTTGCAGAGGAGAAGGAAGGTCTCTCACACATCCACATATTGGAAGAGGTTGTCACTCAAGGAAAAGCAGGAGGCAGAGGACAGTCACCCTCGTGGGTCACCCTCGTGGAAAGCCAGAGGAATTATGTCAAAGTGAGGACTGGGAATGCTTAGAGCACCTTTGGAGAGGCTCTGGTGTGGTTGGTGCTTTGTGACAACCCTTCTTTGCTTGGCTGCACATCCCGCGGTGTCCTGGGTCCCCACCCCGCCGTGAGGGCTCCGGGCAGGAGGTGAAGGGGCTGGGGAAGCCACCACGGCTGCTCCTTGAGTCAGGAAAATGGCAGTGCCGGGAAAACACCCCGACCAACAAAGGAGTGACACATCTGCCTGGTCTGGGGGTTTGGACTGTTTGTAAGAGGAGCTCAGGGAGATGAGCAGCGTGGTTTGTGGCTGTGGTGGAGCTGGTCCCCTGCCAGGGAGCCCAGAGGGGTCCCCCAGACACTCTCCCAGGATGAATTAATTGAGGATTTGATTCCCAGCCAGTTCAAAGGATCAGGAAGGTGACAAAGTGAGGCATCTGTCAGAGTCTCCAAAAGGAGATGGAGCTTTTATCAACATATTTTCTCACATCTGAGACACTGAATGTTTAAATAGAAAAGGGGAACAATGTGGCTGCCAAAGTTTCAGCACAGATGTGCCAAACTCGGGTGATGAATAGCGCCCTGATAGCCGGGAGCAGCATTCCCGGCTGTCTTCAGGTTCAGGACAAAGGGAGGAAAACAAAGAGCTCTTAAAGCCAATCGTGTTCCTTTGATTTGCCGTATTGACAAGGGCAATTCTCTGTGAGAGTCTCCTCGGCAGTACAGCCGCCCAGCTTTCCAATCTCCTGTAATGCATTTCCCAGAAAAGAGGCAGGGGCAGCATCCTGCCTCAGGTGAGGCTTTGCAGGAGAGGGAGGAGGATGGCACGGCTCTCTGGGCTCTCCGGGCTGCCCAGGCTCTGCCAGTCCCCCTGTGAGAAGCTGCAGGAATTTATGTACACACTGAGTGGGTCTTTTGACATTTACCTTTCTGATAAGTTATGATAAATCCCTGTAAGATGTAAAAACTAATGCTAGTGGTTAGCTGGGGGGATGAAACTATGGAGAAAATGCCTGGATTTTCCATCTTTGCTTGGAGCCAAAACTAGGTGTTTTTGTGGATGCCACGTTTCAGCTTAACCCCATCACTGATCTCACACAAGAGTAACCTGGTGATATACAAGGGATACGAGGGTTTGTGGCACAAGGCAGATCAAATAACATAGTTCAAAAGCCCCTACCGGTTTTAAAACGTCAGTGAGTTTATTTAAGTCACTTGTCAGGGAAAACCTCCTGGGCAAGGGGAGAAGTGGAAGGCAACACAGGCAGGGGAAGGCAACACAGGCAGGGAAAGGCAACACAGGCAGGGAAAGGCATGCCTGGGAGCAGCAAGCACCTGTAAATGCAGCTCCCTCCACCCTCCCCTTGACAAAGCCTGTTCCTGTTCCCCTGGAAGGGGTGCCCTTTCAGGAAAAGCCCCTTCCTGCTCCCCTGGACGTCCTCGCAGGTCCCTGGCACAGCCCAGGGGGGGATGCAGCCGAAGCAGCCGCAGCAGCTGTGCCAGGAGCTGCTGTGCTCAGTGCTGGCACGGCACACCTGGCACAGCTGGGTGCCGTTCTTCTCATTCCAATGAATTCCCTGAAGTGCTTTCCCCTCTTCCCCAGACACAGCAAACAGCTGGAGGCCGGGATTGCGCCGCTGATGCCACTTGGAGCCGTGACAGGGCCAGAACACACAGGGGAGTTCTGTGTGCAGGGACAGGGAGCAGTGCTGGGCCAGGAGGGCAAGGGTGGCCAGAGCAGCCCTGGGAGGAAGCCACCCAGTCCTGTCCCACCGTGTCCCTGCAGTGGGATGGGTTGTTCCACCTGTGCAGCCACCCTGGGGACACTGCCTGGGGGCAGGCAGGGTACTCCCACTTGGGCAGCGCTCAGGGAGGTTGGGAGGGAGTTCCAAAGGGTGTAAAGGTCAGCAAGTGCTTGATGGGGGCAGCAGCTCGTCTTTAAAAGGCTCTTTGGTCTTCTGCCCTTGGCCCGGGATGATGGTGCCAGCCATGGAGGTAACCAATGTCCAGCACTTTCCCTCCTGATTTCAGAGCAAGTGGGCACACTCCAGGTGTGTCCCATGACCATACAGGACTCTAATTTTCCTCTTCCTTCTCCCAAGCCCACCTACAGCTGCCTTGCTCACCCCTTGCCGCCATCCCGCTCTTCCCCCTTGCAGCCAAAATCACAAAATCAGGTGGTAAAGATTAAAACCACTCCTGAAAGCATCCTGTGCAAGAAAGGAGCATTTAGAAGGCTAAATCCTCCAATCCCCTTATTCCAATTAGGGTCCTTTCTCTTACAGAGCTGGGAGTGATGCAAGGAAATGCCTCCAAGCCGCTCCCCGCTGGCAGCAGCGTCACCGTCAGCTCAGGGCCTGGGCAGGGCTCACCTGCAGACACACAGAGACAACCCCATGCCCACATGGCCTCACACAGGTATGGCAAGGAGGGGAAAAGGGAATGGGGGAGGTAGAAGTTCCTGAACAACCCCTAAGCTGATTAAAGGGTATTTTACGTAGGCAGGGTTTAGCTGTGCAGCTCCTCGCACCATCTGACCTCAATAAACTTCCCCTGCCATGGGCTGGGGCTGCCACTGGATGGGGCCCAGCCTGTGCTGGGCTCCTCAAAGGCTGGCTGCCCCTGGACAGCTTCCTCAGGGCTGGGGACACCACTGCTGGATGTGGGGGGGATGAGATGGTCCCTCCCCAGCCTCCTCAGCCTGGCTTGGCCCTTGTGCTCTTTGCCATTCCAATGCCACAGACCTCAAGGGAGCTGTGCAGAGGCTGTAGGAGCATTTGGGGATGTGATGTCTCCGTGAAGAAGAGCAGCTCCAGCAGATCCTGGGGCCTGAACTCTGAACAGGCTGGCAAGGATTGGACAAACCTTGTAAGGGCTGCCCAGGATAAACAGCAACCCCAAAGGCTGGGGGGGCTTTCCTGCTCCAAGGCAGGAGCAACAATGTCCACATGACAATAGCAACATTTATCCAGCCTGTTCTTATGAGTGCAGCCACAGTGCTCCTCCAGTCAAAGGTCTTTTTTGATCTCCTGTACCAATTTCTTAGGAGTGTGAATGGGAATTTCTTCCTTTCAGAACTTGGACTTACCCTGCAAAGCTCCGAGTGCTGATTTTGGAGAGTCTGTCTGCATCCTCCCTGTGGTGTGGGCCAGGATATGCAGCTTTGTGATGAAACCCTCTCTTTTCCAAAGTGCAGTTTTCTGTCTTTACCTCCACCACAGAAAAAGGTACTCTCTTAAATATTGCAAAATTTGGGACTAAAACATTTAATGTGGTCCTGAGATGCTGCATTTCACACTGTGGGTTTGGTGAGCCCTCCTGCTGTAAAGAGGAGGAAAAAGGCCTTCCTCAGTTCCACTCTCAGCTTGGATGCCTTTGGGACAGGTCACCTTGGGAGCAGGAACCAGAGCTTGGGTATTGTAGGGGGGTGGCCCCTCTGTATCATAATGTCTGCTCTCTGCTGCTCACGAGGGTGTCCCCAGCCATCAGCGTGGTGCTGGGAATAGCCCTGGCACCCGTGGCAGCTGGATTTACTTAATGCATGCCACCACAGGGCTCTGCACCCTGTGGTGCATGTCAGTTGGTGTCACCTTAAGCACAGGTGACTGCACAGAGATCCTGGTGGCTTTACAGCTGGCAGTGTCCTCAGGGCAGCTCAGGGGTGGCCCCATGGCCATCACACGTCCTTTCTCCATCCTGTCCCGGAGTGTCTCTCGCTGCCCTCTCCAAGGAGTGTGGATGCACACTCAGCACTCCTCACTTTGCTCCAGCCCCTTAGAGCAGTGTTTTGTCCCATGGGCTGGTGGTGGCTGGGATCAGTGCAGCCCTGACTTCCAGAGGCTGCAGGTGGGACAGCAGTGCAGGAGCAGGGCCCAGGTGAGGCCAGCAATTCCCTGTATCATTCCTAGAGCCAGTGCTGAGGAGCTTTTCTCTGCAGTGATACTGCAGAGATGGTGGGTTACATTCCATCGGTACATGGGTGATTTAATCCTGCTTTGTACCTGCTGGATGCAGGAGAGGGGAATCTCCACTCCCACTTGGAACGTTCTCACAAGCGGAGAATGGGAGCAGCAAGGTGCGGATTCCCAAAGCTCCAATCAGTTGATATTGCTGAGCAGGATCCTTTATCACTCCTGTTTCCAGAATGTCTCCTGATGAGTGTTTGGTGCTAATTCTGGTTAAGGAAAATCAGATGTTGTTTCAGGACTGGGGATTTGGTTTATTCACGTATAAATTTCAGCTTGCAAATGCTTTTGAGTTCCCTTCATGGCCCTGAATTTCCTCGTTTGAGTTTGAGCCCGTGGTTGGCACCTGCAATAATTGCAGCAGTGCTGGGCATGGCTACACAGTTTTCTACCCCACTACCTTTTCACTCTGCCAGTGTTGCTGGAGGCCAACCCCATTTTTTGTGCGAAGTAGGTAAATCAGGTTACTTAGAGCACGTTCTTCCAGTCCCCAGCAGCTTTTACTGTCCTATTATTCACCCTCTGCTGCCATCGTGGGGCCACTTTGTCATTCCGACCTCTTCTCTGTCCTCTCATCCAGACTCTCATGGCAAACTGAGCTTCCCCAGAGCTCGGGGGCATTTTAGACCCATTGAGGTTATTTGCAAAGGAAGGGAAATCACATTAGTAATTTTTAGTTCCCTACAGGTTGTTCAGCCTTTATAAACCTTCTTTCTTCCTTGCCTTGCTCCTCCATGGGTTTTCTCAGCTGTGGGTGTTTGGCAACACCAGGAGCCCAGGTTGAAGTGCCACCACCATTCCCATGTCACCTTTACCTGCAGCATTTGAGACGAACCAGCTCCAACCCCCAGCAATGGCAGGGAATATATTCAGGATGTTTTCCATGTGTGTTTATGTATGCTGCTTTTTTAGAAGCTGTGACAGAGTCTGTCCTCAGCACACCTTTCCCAGGTGAAACCACAGCTCAAAAGGTGTTGTCCCCTCATGCAAGAGTCAGCCCTGATCCTACTGAGCAGACAACAGTTGCCCTATAAAAGTGACATGTCATTCAGCCAAATCACTGGGGCACACATGGACTCACCGACAGATCCTGGCAATTGCAAACACAGCCCAAGCCAGCATTAAAAGAGAAGAACAGGAGATTAAGCTCCTATCAAGAGGTAATTAAAGCTGGAAGATAATGATGACAATCACAGTGGATCAATTGGTACAGGGATGTTTGCCCAACAAACGACTGTCGTTAGAGACAGAAGCAGGAATTATTATCCATCAGCAGAAATAGTCCATGGAATTGCTGTGAATGACCCTGTCAGGTAATTAAAGGGGCATTCCAGCCCCACTGCATTGTTTGCTGTTAATCATGATTGCTCATATTCATAGCTTTACCCAAATAATTGCTCCTGATAAGGGCAGCACATTTATAGGGGTCCATGAGAGGAGTGGGCCAGTGGAGCATCAGCGAGCCACAAGTGACCAGGGTTGGTGAGTCCTGCTGTGCTTCCCCCCTCTTTCAGCTTTGGGGGGTGGATTTCAGATCTCTGAGACTAAAGTTATGCCCAGAAAGAGAAAAGACAAGTTGATCCCCTGGATTAGCAGCTAGAAAGTTTTCGGAGCGGAGGGAAAGTTTGGAGCCAGGGATGAGATTTAAAATGGGCTCTTAAGCAGGGTTCTCCCAGAGAAATGCCATCCCAGGGATAGCACAAGGAAGGCCACAATGCCAAGGTGAGATCCTGGGGGTCAAGGCATTGTGTGGCAGGTGCTGGACAGATGGAAGGACAGGCTCAGGATCTAGGTTCCCCTTCTCCAAGGGTGTTGAGCTCTGGGTTTGGTGGCTGTTCTCAGCTCCTCTGCAGGACTGTGGAGTCTGCCTGGTTTGGACTCCAATAAGAGACTGACCTTGGAAATGTCCTTGTTTTACTATTCCATCTCCTCACAGCTGAATCAGGCAGGAAAACACAACATTAAAGCTCTAAGTGTATGTGAGATGAAGCTTGTGGCTCCTTCATCCTCTCACCTGTTTGCTCTGCAGCCACCATTAAATATTTGTGCTGTGGTTTACACTGAATGAATTTCTGGATAAATCCCCCTTCTTGTCCTTCCTCCTCCTACCTCTTCTCATCTTGCATCACCTCCAGAGAAAGCAAACAGCCCCAGGAGGGTGGCTGGAAAGTGTTCAAGAATCTCTGACAGTCCTTTTGCATTCTTTGTACTGTCTAGTTTCAGAATAAAGTAAAAACCAAGCGGGAGAACTTTGATTTGGGGTTAGCAAGCGCTGCCTGAGAGACTGCAGGACAGTGAGGAAGGCTGGTTTCTTTGCAGGAGGAAGGCAGGTGTGTTATAAATTCCTGATACGGCTCCTGTGTGGTCCTTGGGGAAAGGTGAGCACCCTCTTACAGGCACATACACACCTCTGCAGGCACAGAATAAAGGGGGGAAGCATGCAGTGGCTTGGGATAAACAAAATGTACTTTTCTTTTTATTTCAGTAAGAAAACAAACTAGGGGGGTCTGCAGTGACTGAAAATGTTTTTTATTTCTTTTTCCTTCTTGAAAGATTAGAGGATAGGCAGATATGGGCACACACGTGAGCCCTTCCCTTCCCCTGTGTGTGGATGGATTTTATTTGGCACATGACATTTTTTTCACAGATGTCTCCAGCTGTTTATCTCTGCTGGCAGGAATTCCTGCCCACTTTAATGACTGTGGTGGTATTTCTACAGCCCCATCTCTGTGAACTGCCCCAGGCACACCCCAAGGGCACTTGTCCTGCTGCTCACAGAACCTTGTGCTTTATTTCAGGAGAGGACATGGTTTCCATGATGACGACTCTGTGGCAAGTCATTATTCCCATGATTGTCCTGTCCCACTTCTCAGCATCTCTGCCATCCCGGGAGAGGTGAGCATTCCTTGGGACTCTGCCTCATTTTTCTCCACGGTTTTTGTTCAAAGAGCCTGCTGGTTGTAAACTCAGCCTTTTATCTGCCTTCCTGAACTTGCATCTGCTTGGCTGTGGATTTTGGCTTCCCTACATTGATTTAGTTAAATGAGTGCAAATGTTGTAAAGATTTTTTTTTTTATTGCTTGAGAATGGGAATGTTGATTTGGCTTAATGAAAGAGAAAATTCATGACCCCAAACAGAACCAAGTAAGTTAAAAAGTCGCTTTGGAGTCTGTTTTCCTGCTGTGTAGTTACACAGCCTGATAGAGGTGGAAGTTTATTTCCAATAGCCTGGTCCCATGGAATCATAGCCAGAAATAGCCAACACTGTAAGTTCACCAAGTTCACCAAAGGAGTCACTGGCAAGGGCTGGTCTTTGTCACCACTGCCGTTATCTACCTGTTCCTCAGGTTTGTGCCTCTGGGTGTTTCTTTATTACTTCTCCAGCCTCTTGCCCTACTCTTTTGTGCTGAGCCAGCACTAACCTCACATTCTCACATCCTTGTGGCAAGGTGATTACGTCACTAAAAGCAAGTGCAGGTCGATTTTCTGTTTGATGGTTAACACAGATATTATTTTAGACTCCCATAAGGTTTTCCCTTTTTTTTGGTGAAACTTTGCCAAAATAGCACAAATTCTTGCCTGTGTGTGTTTGGGACCCTCTTTCCTTGAGGGAGCAGTGTTTAATGCCCATTCTTGTCTGGTTTTAAGCCTCTCCTCCCTCTCAGTCCCCCCAGGATGGAGCGACATGCTGACGGGCTCTTCCACAGCGAGCTCAGCAAGATGAACGGCAACGCCTACGTGAGGCAGCTGGTCAGACACCTGGTGGGCCTCAAGGAGAGGTGAGCACCAGCCAAACCCACCCTGTGGGGCGAGGGAGTCTCCAGAGGGAGAGGGATCCCAGCCCCGAGGGCTGCCAGGGGCTGAGCAGCCGCTGTCCGTGTTCCCCTGGCCCAGGTCCCAGCGGCACTCGGATGGGCTGTTCACCAGCGAGTACAGCAAGATGAGAGGGAATGCCCAGCTGCAGAAATTCATCCAAAGCCTCATGGGCCGCAAGCGCAGGTGAGGGGAAACCTCTGGAAGCCCCCATGCCCCCCGTGGCTCTCACTGCCACACTGGGCCCCCTGTGAACCACGTCGGTGACACCACAGCAGCAGACACGGGGCACGTGCTGCTCTACAGCTGTGGTGCTTACACTGTTGTGGTTTGGGGGTTTTAATTATTCTTAATTGTCTTTAATTATTCTTAATTGTTATTTTAATTATTATTAATTTCCAGCTCTCCTGGCCCGGTCAACACAGATGTGCAGGAGAGAGAGGGAGAGAACAGCCCTGTAGAACTTTGCTTTCTCTGGTTGTACCAGAGCTTTCTGAACACCAGGTAGGTGGGACAGATTTGTTCCCTCTGTGGCCCTGAGCCCCATAGTACTGAAGCCAAAAGTTTTTATAAAGCCAAATGCTTTTATAAATGGCCCTAGAAAAGCCAGTTATTAAAAATTATAAGACCCGTGGAAATGAAATAAGATATTTTTCTAATCATAGAGTTGTTATCCTGGACTGCAGTAATTATTCATCCCATTAGGAAACCCAACCTAACAGTTAAAATGGAAAGAAAACCCTTGCTACCCTGTCAAACACACTCCTGAGGATCCTAGCACCTGGATATTGTCTTTTCCTAGTGACCAACCACTTTCACTTAGTCATCTTGCTCTTAAATCCCTAAAATTAGGAGGGATACACTGGTCCTTAGTACCTCTTGGCCACAGTGGGGATGAAACCCCGCTGTGCCTTTGTGGGGTGCCTGGCTGCAGGCAGTCATGGTCCCTCTATCCTTGAATTTCACAAGGCAGCTTTGTCACACTTTCTGCAGTCCATGCTCCCAGGAATAAGGGACTCTCCCTCCTTTCTCCCTCCCTGCAGCCTCTCAGACAGAGATGCCTGGGAAGCTGCTGCCACCACCAGCCGGTACATTTGCCCTGTCTCTAAGCCTCTGGTTGCAGACATGAAGGAAGATACAGATGGTTCTGCCTGAAGGTGAAGGGAAAAAACCAGCCAAGTAGACAGCTTTGCATGTGTATGGCCTTGAAAATAAACAGGGAAGCTCTTGAATTTGCTTAGGAAAAACTCTTGAGATTGGCAAATAAATAAAAATAATTGCGGAAAGCAGCCAAAACCCGATGAAACCTCTTAGATTACCCAAAGTGAAATGTGTGTGGGTGTGAACTGCTGTCAGTAGATGGAGCCTGGGTGAAGCACATCCCTTCCACTGTGTGTTGGCATCTGGCTGCCTGCTGCTGATCCCAAATAAAGATTGGTTAGCTGTGCCTGTGCCTTGGCTCCTCTTCGGGAAACTGGAAGAAGGGTGGTACCTTATCCTTGGAATGCAGGGTCTGGGGAGGAGCACTGTGCTGGGATCCCCCACACGAGGCACATTGGGAGTGCCCACTGTCCAGCTGTGCACAGAGTCAGAATCCATGGAGCAGGAACTCAGCCAGGTGTTAGATTCTGTGGCAAAGAAATGTTCTGAGAGCTACACAACAGAGATACTCACTGTAAATGTTGTTTCTGCTCCATTCTGCCCCTGGATTTGCTGACCCAGCTTTCTCAGAGCCACTAAAGATAGAGCTCCACGTGGAGGAATTTGTTCCCACCACTTAACGAGGTTTACATGCTGTTGACATGCAGATTCCCTCCTCTGATAGAACAGCCACTCCAGCTTTCCTGTAAAACCAACAGATTCTGGAGAGCAGCTCTAAAATAAGGATCTTCAGCTGCAGTCCTGTGCCAAGCACAACCCTGCTCAGCCCATCCTGAGCACTTTTCACCATCTATAATGTACCTGACACCTGCAAAGGAGCCCTTCCCACTCCAGTGCTCACCTAAGCACCATTCCCTTACTGAGGGGCTGAACAAACCTCAGCAGTTGTTTATTTTGGTCCATAGGAAGTCTCTGCTAGGAAAGATTCCTCTTGGAATACTTTTGGAAGGAGTGTTGACAGCCTGGATTCCACTGAGCCACTAACAGCCACTTGGCTGAGGTGCAGCAGATGAGAGCCTTCTGAAATCAGCTGGGTATTTAAAAGAATCAGTGAGAGCAGAGGTCCCCTGGAAAGGGATTTTTGGAGTCATTCCTACAAGGAGCCACTGCTGGCCACTGGTAGAAGGAGGTGTGTTTTCCCTACAAAGTTGCTGGGCAATTCCTGGGCTGCAGAGCCTCGTCCCTGTCGGGATCTACTCTACTCACCTTGTGGGATACAGACCCCATCTCTGGCACATCAGAAACCTTCCCACTGGGAGAGCCTGGAGAATACAGGCAGCTTCCCAAGTGCCAGCCCTTGTCCTTCATGCTCATCTCAGGGGGGAGGGCTTGGCCCTGAGTTCTGAAATGCTTCAAATACATTCTTGTTGCCACGAAGAGTTCAGGATAGGAGAGAGACCCAGGGAAAAAAGAAGAAATAGGAATGTATGTGTCATCATGTTCCATGACTGGTAAATCTTTCAACAACTCACCCAATGAGGCAAGGAGGCAAAGGTTGAAGCTCAGCAATCCAGGTCCAGTCGCTGTTTCTGCCGTCACAAAGCCGTGAGCGCAGGAGACGGCACCGGGAGAAGCGGGGAGAGAGGATCAGCTTAGCTGGGGACAGGGATTCTTCAGCGACTGGCAGCTCCCCATGGGTGTTTCTCGCTGGCTCCTCACACCTCTGCTCGTCCTGCTGCCTCTCATGACATGGGTTTCAGCACAGCAGCAAGGTAAGCTCCTGCAGGAGGTCCGTGGGCCCTGGGAGTGTCCCCAGGCAGCGGTGGATTACGGCTGGGAGTCACTCAGCGATTTCACCCCAGGGGGATCAGAGAGGTCTTGGCTCTCACCAACTCCTTCCCAGTGGGAATCCCCAGGCAGCTTCCCATCTCATGTGTGTGTCTCTTTCCAGGATGTTCTGTCAGCAACAGCAATCCAAAAGTTCCTGAAAACAACCCTGTTAACTACGTGGTGACCACCATCCATGTGGAGACAGGCTTCACCGTCAGCATCGACCCCCGGTTCCCCGACGGCAGCTTCTTCACCATCCAGGGGGATGAGCTGCTGCTCACAAAGGTGGTGGACTATGAGGTGAGTCAGTGTCTGAAGGGACAGACAGGAAGGGTGGAGAGGGGCTTTGGACAAGGAGTGACAGGATGAGGGAGAATGGCTTCACACTGCAGAGGGCAGGGTTAGGTGGGATATTCGGAAGAAGTTTTTCCCTCTGAAGGTAGGGAGGCCCTGGTACAAGTTGCTCAGAGAAGCTGCCCCATCCCTGGAAGTGTCCAAGGCCAGGTTGGACAGGGATTGGAGCCACCTGGGATGGGGGAAGGTGTCCCTGCCCATGACAGGGGATGGGACTGGATGAGCTTTAAGGTCCTTTCCAACCCAAACCATTCTGTGATTCTATGACCTTGTGTGAAGCTGAAAGGCAGCATAAAAGGTCACTGTTCATTTAGGTTGCTGCTACATTCTTTTACCTCCCTGGAGTGCTCTGTGTACAGCCACAAGCATCATTAAGTTCCCTTTCAATGTAAACCCCCACATTTATTTGAGTCAAGAGCAGCAGCCAGAGTTAACACCCTGCAGGTGACACTGTACTTGCCACATGGAACATTTCTGATTCATTCAATTTAAAAAGAAATCTCTGTTTGAATTCACCTGAAGTGGGAGAAAATGACAGGTTAGCTCTGTCAGCATCTTACAGGAGATGCAGGGAGAGAGGCTGGAAGGTTGGGCTGGTTTGACTCCGTCCCAAGATCCCAGCACCAAGGAAAGAAAGGAAAAGTTAGGTACACCTGAAAACAAGATAAACCCCATCAGCATTTCTGATTCAGCAAGGCATAAATTTGGGTCATTTGCTTTGGAAGGAGTTTGCACACGTTGGCTGTTTCTGCAGTGGTGGGTTTGTGTTTCCTGCAGGAAGACCCCCTGCTGGTGGTGTACCTGAACTGTGAGGACTCTACTGGCCAGGTGAGCCCCAGGATGAGGGACTGCAACCAGCACGTGCTTCCCTCTGCTCTTCCCACACAGGCATGGGGAGATGTCCTTCTCCCTGTGGGCACACACACTACGCTCCCAGCCCCATCCAGCCCCCACCCAGCTCTGCTCCTTACACCATCCCCTCTGGTCACTCTGCAAACCAGGAGCAGCCCCAACAGCCTCTTTCTGGCTCTGATCCTCTCCCTTTGCCTGTTCTGCAGAGTAGTTCTTTGGAAATCATTGTCACCATTCTCAACGAGAACGACAACGATCCGCAGTTTCAGCAGCCGAATCTCACCAGGTCTGTCCGAGAGGTGAGTGTGTCTTGGAATGGAAGAGGGCACTGGGTCACTCAGTGCTGTGGGACTGAGGAAGGGTCAGCAGGAAGAGGCCTCAACCCATTTCACACAGAGAATAACCCCAGCAATGTGTTTTTTCAGGATACAGAAGTGAATGCAACCATTGTAGCCCGTGAAGATTTAACCGCTACTGATGCTGACCTGGACGTCATCTACTATGAACTCACAGCCACAGTGCAGGTGAGCATCTCTGGGCAGAAACAGTAGCTCTGGAGAAGCTTGATTCAGAAAAGCCCCAGTTCTCAGGGCAGAAGTCACTGCATTTAGCTCTCATCTTTTACAAA
Source organism: Corapipo altera (assembly GCF_003945725.1). Classification (NCBI taxonomy): domain Eukaryota; kingdom Metazoa; phylum Chordata; class Aves; order Passeriformes; family Pipridae; genus Corapipo; species Corapipo altera. Next base: position 516,629 of record NW_020884943.1, read on the forward strand.
CCCCAAATATTTATTTGGTTAACAGAACAGTGCTGTAGGTATTGAATTCTCTCAGTGCTCACCCTTTTATTGCACTGTGCAGATTAAACTTTCATCTGGGATATTCAGAGCCATAAAACTCAGGGAAGTCTTGTTGGGATGATCTGTAAACATATCAGGAGACCTTTGTACCTCAGGGAGCTCAGAATTGCACTGAGTCAGATGGGAAATGGAGTCCTTGCCCTGTTTGCCAAAGGCAGCAGAGGAAATGGGTTGTGCACACAGTCCCTGATGCCAGCCTGGAGTGCAAGGGCTGGCTAGAAACTAAAAATAAAAGCAAAATCAAGAGAAACCCCAAATGTATGTTTGCACTTTTGAAAAGCATTGTGGAGGGAGCAGACAGTGCCTGACACTCGCATCCATTACCTCCATTACCCCAGGGGCTGGGAACAGAAACCACCAGTTTCTGCATTTCAGCTCTGGGAGCAGACTTTGCATTCACATTGGTGTAAATCGAGAGGATTGAGAAACTCAGAGGAATTGTAGACAAGGCATAAGATTAAAGGAGAGCCAAAGCAAATGCAGAAGGCTACAGAGTAAATTGCAACGTACGTTACTTCAGTTTGGCTTTACAGTGTCTTCCAAAGTCCAGACCAAAAATGAAGGCTTGTTGGCAACCTGTTGAGTGTAGGAAATAAATGAGGTAAGAGATTTCATCCAGGAGGAGGAACACACCTTTTGACAAGCCAGGCAACTCCAGTGTGCAGTACCAAAGATTAAATAGATCCAGCATTCCCACACTGCCCCCCTAACCAGTTCCCCAGGATTAAAGGTACAATTGAGATGACAAACAGCAATGAGCAGGATTTGAAACATGTCTGTGACTGAGTCTGCTATAGCATTTTTCCTTTTCCCTTGCCAGGGCACAGACGGTTATTTTGCCATAAAAGGAGCTAATAACCCTGAAATTTATTTACAAAAAGCACTGGACTATGATAAATTTCAATCAACAAGGTTGCTGTTGTATGCAAGGGTAAGTCCCTGGGGAGGAACAGAATGCTTTGTTAGCCCAGTGTCTTTTACCTGAAGGGTGAGTTTGGATGGGAGATCTCTGGGGTGGCAGAGGGAGGGTGGGTGGTGGGCTTGGAGCAGCCTTTCACCCTCCACAATTGCAGGCACAGACTTGCAGTCAGCCCACCTTTGCCAGCAGAAGCAGACAACCCACTGCTTTAGCCAATCTCACATAAATTGCTAAGCCTTAAACAGTGGAGTGACAAGTGCTAAAGGACCCTGGGCCACTGCTTGTGGCAGGTGGGCCCTTCTTTTGGCAATAAAACTGATGTCTCATGAGTGTGCTTTGCCTTTGGCTCCAGGACAGGCCCGTGGGCAGCACCGACCTCACCAGAACAGCTACTGCAACAATAACCCTCCTGATCACCCAAGCAGACACCAGAGCACCCTGGTTCCTGCCCTGTGCCCTCCTCTACAACGACACCAGTGTCTGCATCAGCAGCCCCTACTCTGGGATCGTCAACATCTCCGAGCTGGCGGTGAGCAGGAGCCACCAAACAGGGCCCTGATGCTGTTCCCTGTGGGAAGTGCCTGGTAACTTCCTGCTGGTCTCCAGTTACAGTGCAGATGGTTCAGCAGGACAGGGAGCCTTTGTCACCCTGGAAGGTGGAATTCCCCACCTCAAGCAGCACTGCTGCTCCTGCAGCACTCCACTCCCAAGGCTGGCTCCCCTCCGCCCTGTGCCAGCCATCTGGCAGCCATAAAACCCATTCTGCCCTCACAAAGCCACTGGAGCCACGCTGGGATGGGAGAGAGCCCCAACTGCTGATTTAGTGCTGGTTTGTGGCATGTGAGGCTGTGCCTTCTCATTGCAGGTGGAGCCACTGACCCTGAGACCAGGACCCATCTATGCCGTTGATCCTGACTACACCATAAATGAGAAGATCGTGTACAGCATCGTTGGGGGTGAGTGGACATTGTCACATTGCCCAAAAGAGCATGGCTCAAGTCCCCTGCAGTACCAAGAGCAGGTACCCCCATAGCACCTCACTGAGAGCCCCTGTTTGTGCCACAGAACACTGTGGAGTAACTAGAAGAAATAGTCTGTACAGAGAGGAAGAAAAAGAGAATTACAGTCCCGCAATCCAATCTCAATGAAATTGGGGTTTATGGGAGGTGAGACATGTCTTATCTTTAAGTTTTTACACATGATTTTGCCAGTCTGGTCATGCCACTTTCATTCAGTCTTTAAGCTGAACCTAAAATTCTCACTTTAGCAGCATAATTTTCGTGCAGTGCCAAGAATTGTGTTTTTATTCCCCAGCACATTGCCACTGCCTCATCTGCCCTGTTTTAGTCTTGATTTCAAGAAGATCACTTGAATACAGTCAACTGATTGCCAATCATTGATTGGGCCCTTTCAGTCAGTCAAAGGATTTATTTTTTTATTTTATTTTAGCAGTAGTGGGGTTCTGCATAGTTATCAAGGCAAAGGTAGAAGCTGTTGGCCAGGTGGAGTGTTCCTCTCCCTTTAGCTGTGCCTCATTCAGCAGTGAACATCCTCCTGGCAACAACACATCAAAGAACCTTAAATTCCACTGGCATTTTGGATGCATGTGGCCTCCCCACCCCACAGGCAACAGGGAGCCCCAGTCTGGGGCTCGTTGTCTAAACAGAGCCCACAGTGTCTTGGAGTGAGGAAGAGAACTAAAAATTCTGCTTATATTTTAACACATATCCAACACAGGTACTTTTATGATTCACAAACACATGTAGAAATCTGATTTCTACCCCTGCATCAATACAAGGTTTGTGTCTAGACTCCCTTTGTAGCCAGTAGAGAGAAACAAGCATTCCCAGAACAGAATGGGAACTGGTTAGAGACTTCCAGTCCTCAAATTGCCCCAGAGGCTCTGGGCATTTATCAGAATTTAAACTGACAGTATCTGGGCCCAGGCACTGGAAATGCAAAGCTTTGCTGTCCTACCTCATTTAATCGGGTTCACACATGTGTGTGTTGTATCTCTCTGAGTCCTTGGGCAGCACTCCCACCCTTGGAGCAGCCAGGCAAGCAAGGAAAACAGCACTTTGTCCTTGGGATGTTGTCATGAAGATGTAAAAGAATGAGTCTGTGAGCTCCAGGTCACTTTATGAAGGAATTTGATGATTGAATGGCCTTTCCATTTTCCCCAGGGAATACAGATGAAGTATTCTCAGTGGATGCAGACACGGGGAATCTAACAATGAGCAAAATAGTGACTTCCCCAGACTCCTTCCTCTTGCAAGTCATGGTAAGTGATGCCATTGCAGACAGTCACCCAGAACAGCTGGATTTCTAGGAAGCAGCAGCCAGGATGTGACAGGAGTCAGTGATGTTCAGAATAATTCAGTTCCTCCCTTTCTTTTGGAAGGGCCCAGTATCTGACCCATGTCTTGCACCAACCCACGTGCAAAGCTCTTGCAGCAGTTAAGAAACTTCTCCCTCGTGGGTGGTGACAGCAAAGTCACGGAATGGGGACATCCTGCTGAGCTGGGATTGCATCAGGCCTGTCTTTTCATGTCTCCTCACAAGCAGGGGAAGCATCTCCCTGGCATCTGTCTCTTTTCCTCCCCAGGCCACCCAGGCCAACAACGTCCGGAAAAACTCCGTGGCCACCGTAGAGATAAAGGTCATCAACAAGAGCCTTTATCCCCCCCACTTTGAGAGGGAGCTCTACAGTGGCACCGTGGTGGTTGGACTGGCCCCGAGGAGCTTTGTCTTCCAGGCTGGAGATCCTTCCACCCCCCTCACGGTCACGGCAGCCGACGAGGACTTCCCTGATGTAAGAGACTGGAAATGCACCGTGTTGGGCTCAAAGCAGGATCAGGAAACAGGAGGAAGGGGAGGTGGGGAGAGGCAAACACGTTTTCCTCTAGTATTCCACATTATATTTCCTTGGAAATTCCACATAGATCAGTACCACTTATGGTGTGATGTAATGAGGAAAAGCTGCTAGACCCACCCCCTCTTCCAAAGCCAGTCCCATGTGGGTCTCTTGCATAGATGTATTTTGCTTGGGCAAATAGTAAAGTTACCAGTAGAAGCTGGGTAAGACTTGGGAATTTTTTTGAGGTGTTTGTGATGCTCTGAGCACCAGGGTGAACACAGGTGAGTTCGGCCTTTCTCAGCTGCTCAGAGCAGATTTATTTTTTGCACCACACACCTGCTCGTACCTCAGGTGTCTTGGACAAGTGCTGCCAAGGGGTTGTTAGGAAGGTGCAGGTGGAGCAGAATGTGGTTTGAGCGTCACTCTCTGGCTTTTCAGAAATTCAACCCAAACATTGAGTACTACATCAAAAACAGCACCGATTTCATCGCAACCAGAGACGGACTCATCCTGACCAACGTGGTGCTGCAGTCCCCAGGAACTGTGTCCATCGAGGTAGAGCAGCTTTCTTCTTTATTTTGCCAGGCTTGTGCAAAGAGGGGGAATTCCAGTGCTTTGTTTGCTGGGGTCAAAGGAAGCAGTTAATAACTTTAGGTTTTGAAAGAAGCTGCCTGTTCCCTTTGTCCATCTGCCTGCCAGCTCCAGTGGGGTCCCTCAGGCTTGCTGGCACAGTGCCACGCCCTGTGGAGCTGCCTGAGCCAGCCTGACCACAGCGTTGCTGTAGCTACACAGGCAGGGCACAGAGGGGTTGCCAACACACGCTGCTCCTGCCCCACACCACCTCAGTACCTGTGCACTGTACCATGCTGGGAACTCTGCACAAAGCACAGACCTGGGTCAGGTCATCCACTCCCAGCACAGGGAATCTTCAGAGCTCTTCTTCCTTTGTGACCAGGCTGTCCAGTCCCTGTGCAGGGCTGTGGTCAGGAGATGGATAGGATACTTTGTCCTCAGAGGGCTCACCCCCAGACCTGGAGGGTGAGCTGGAGATTCGGAAGTCCCTAAGCCTCTCTTTCCCATGTTCCCATAGGCTGTTGGAAGAGATGTGTTGAGCCTGCAGGAGGCAAGCACTGTAATTGAGGTGGAGGTCCTGCCAGCCACAGGTAGGCTGGGGGCTCTGTTTTCTGATCTGTGGAGATGACTGGGGAGTCTTTTCTGCTTCTCTGGGTAAACTGGCCATGGGAGTCACCTGCTGAGTCTGTGGGCCTGGGCTGGGGCCAACCCCATACTTGCAGGGGCTTTAACAGAGAAAACACTCCAACAACATCCTTACACACCTCAAACAGCCTCCTGAGACCTTAAGTGGTGCTGTGTATTGAGGTGCCTTTTCTTGTTATTGCAAAGCTAAATCTGGGGCTGATTCATGCTGGGAAATAACCCACGATGTCCTGTCATGGCAGGGGAGGGTTGCCCTGAGACCTTGGTACCTCCCTGCTCCTTTTTAGCCAAACACAGAGAAAACTGCAACGTTCTTGCCTGTCTTAGGCCCAGCAGAGGGCAGTTGGCACTCCCCAAAGCCAGGCTTGCCCTTGAGTCAAGGCATTTTCTATTCAGGTCAGGTTCTTTTACCCCAAGACTTTATGGTCTAACCAGAAGAAATAACCCATGAGTAATAAGATAGACATGAGGCTTCATACGTAACCCTCCAGCTACTGTTTAACTGTGTTGATGTAAAAATAGCTCACACTTCATACTTCTGAGAAGTGACTCTTAAATAGGTCTGATAAATTTATTAGGTTCAAAGTTTATGAAATTTATACTTTGCATTAAGGTGAACCAATATCATGCATTTTCACATCAGGATAGGCACACAATGCCCAGACTCCACTGGTTTCTATACAGTGATGTGTGATTGATGTTCCATCACTTCACCCTCTCATCACCACCATCATGGGGTGAGGAAAAAAAGTGGGCTCCTGGGTGTAAATTTGGATTCCCTAAAGGCAGAGTCACTTCACAGCCACAACCCACCTGACCCCAATGTAAGGGCACAGTCCAGCTCAGCAGAGAGCTCGTTCAGGTGTCAGTACAGAGCTGGAAATGCTCCAAGCATGTACCACCATTTCTGGGCAACTTTGAAATGTTGCCCTTGCTTCTTAAACCACACAAAGCAATGGAGCTGCTGAATATGCAAAAAGATACATTGAAATGACAGGGAATGGCTCAGAGCCTCTGAGAGGAATTCTGTGCCATGGCCAGAACCCAGGGATGGCCCAAACAGATCTGAGGTTCCCTTTGGCCTGGCCAGACCCTCCAGGTGAGGCAGGGCTAGCTGAGCAGGCTGCACAGGGGCACAGGAGGAGTTTCACAGCTCTGGGACACACTCTGGGCTGTGGCTCCCCGGAGACATGACTAAGCAGCAAAAAGTCACCGAGGTCCTAAGCCCTCCCCAGGGTGTTAATGATAAACCCAGGGAGGGGATACTCAAAGTCCATTACCACCAGCATTCAGGAGGAGAACAAAACCGTGTTTCATTAACCATTAATCATTAATGAGAGTCATTTACATTACAAAATGAAGCTGGAAAACTTAAAGAATCCCACCACCAAGCCAAGTTGAGAACATTTCTGTCTTTCCACTATGCTGTTGATCTCTGTACAAATACCTTACACTGGCCAGGGGCTGGAAGCAGCAGCTGCCCCTGGGCAGGCTGGGGAATATTGCTACAGCTACAAAAGGGCAGAAAAGGGTTTCCTGTCCTAGGCACTTCCTACTGCTTTTCCTATTATGCTTTTCTATTTATTTTAACATGCTCATCACTATCAGAGGGGATGTTCTGGATTAAAGGAAGCTTTGCATTTTCACACACATATGTACAAAGAAACCTCATTTTTGCATTCTGGTGTAAGATGGTAAAGTGGAAAAGTCAAAGACCTGCATAAATTTGCTCCATGTAGCATCTGCTTGCCTAATACAGTCAGTTATATATTGATTTAGTTAAATCACCAGGTAAAAGTCATTGTCCTGTGAATGGCTACTATTTCCACTTCATGTAATTTATTGGAAATTACAATATTCTGTGTAATAAAAACAAAACCACCTCTGCTTTTAGGACAGAAAAAAAAAGGTATTCTGTGATATCAGATATATCACTGTCACATTCTGCAGCACAGGATGCTTCCCTGCCCTTTCAAACTTGGTTGGAGCTTCTCCCACAGCGAAGGGTTGTGTTAAACACACTGACTGCCAGTTTGGGCTCTGCAACACTGGTTTATTTGCCTCACAGATGAAACCTCCTCTGATAAGATGTACTCTGCTCAGGACATGGCTATCCTAGGGGGCACCTTAGCAGCACTGCTCTTAATTGTCTTGATCTTCCTTGGAGTGCTGGTATGGAAATCCAGTAAATGGTATGGAAAACCTGTCAAACACCTGCTGAAGAAGAAGGTAAGTGCCTTGTTTGTACCTGAATTTCTGAGAGTTAGAAAGTGGGATCTGAGGAAGTTTTGAAGTATGGGTGGGCTGCCCAAATAGCACACGTTTGTGTGAAGGTGGTAAATCACTCCCAAGACAATGTTTGCACAGATAACATTGCTTTGGTGGTGTTTGCTGCTGTTCTTTTCTGCCCCCTAGGCTGGAGCTGTGTGGTAGATGATGAGCAGACGTGGTAAGGAGAGGAACCCAGCTCCAGGGAGCACAAAATCTGGGATGAATGTGACACATACTAGAGGTGGTCTCTAAACCACAGTTCATCCTCCCTCCATAGTCAAAAGAGAGAGAGGTCTCTCACATTTGAGAAGCCTGGGCTCAGACACTTGTCTGCACTTCAGCTATTTACTTTTGGACCTCTCAGGGCCCTGGCAGACCGGTCACCTTGGAGTTTAGGGTGTAATTTGTCTGACCAGATGTTGGTCTGTGCCTTAGGATGGGACTGCCAGGAGCCTGGACATGAGTGCAGAGCACATGGCTCAGGTGGAGAACAACAGTCCTTCCCCCTGGGTGAGGTGAATCCCCCTCCAGAGTAATACCTCAAACAGATGGGGACAAATCAGTGCACAGTGCTGGTGCTCAGCCCTCCTGGAAAACATGCCCACACTGATCTGAGAAAGCTCCAGAAATGGAGTCAATATAAAATAGCTGTTCCAGGGAACTGTATCTTTCCCTGGCTTTGAATAGGTCTAACTGCAAACCAAGCTGAACTTCCCCGGGCAGGAGCTCAGTCACTTCAGCCACCCCTTCCCTCCCACCCCCCATTTGTCTTCCTGACACTACAATCACTGTCTCTCCTGTAGCTCTCCAAGGAAGTCTCTGGGGGTCACCACAACGAATATTACCAGGAATATGAATACCCAGACGTGAGCACCACACAGGATAAGACACCAGAAAACGGCAGCGTCCTGTCGGAGACTGGTGTGCTGGGGCAGCCAGCACCTCCCCTGCCCTCCCGCAATGCAGGGGAAACTGAGAGTCTCTCAAGGGCTTCTACAGCTTCCAGCACCATCTCCAACCAGGGAGAGAAAGAGGAAGAAGTGGAAGAAGAGACCGGACAGGAGAAAGAGGTGAAGTCCATCCTCAAGACAGACAGGCACGTGGGAGATGATGGCTACAAAGCTGTGTGGTTTAAGACCGATGTGGATCCAGAGGCTGGAGAGAGGGTTGAAGTGATTGAGAACAATGCAGCAGCAGCAGATGATGATGATGACAGTGACCAAGATCTGCAGAAGAATGAGGAAGAGGAAGAAGATTCTGACCTGGATGATCAGCACAGAGGGCTGGGACTGTCCTTTGCCTCAGAGAGCTCCTCACTCCCAGCTGCAGAGGAGACAGTCAGTGTGTCTTATATGGATGCAGTGACAGGAGAAGAGTCTGAATTATAATGGAAGTGGGCCTACATCCCCCTCAAAATGGGGGAATCTCAGCAGCTTTGCTGGCTTGAAGTCCATCTTTCTGCTCAGGGAGCAAACTGGAATGCAGAGGATGAGGTTGCCTGCCCTGCCTGTCTGAATGCAGCAAACAAGGCCAGAGGAGATTACAGCTAATTTACCCCTTTAGTGAGACCTTGGAACGTCATTTAAGATTCGAGGGGGAGAATATGTTTCATTCCACTTCCTGCCTGTTTCCCTGGGCCCCTTTACATCACCTTTCCCAAACTGGCTGCAGGTACAGCAGAGCTGTACCTGAACTGACCTGGCAGCCCAGGTCTGACTTTAGCCCAGCTCAGGGAGCAGTTTGGTTACACAGCCCAGTGTTCATCTCCTTGGTGGGTGAATAAGCCAGCAGTGAGTGCTTGGCTGTTCCCTTCAGGGTGTTACAGTTTAGTGTCAGCAAGTCCCCCTGAGCATACAGTTGCTCATGTGACTGTATCCAGGAGCTCACTTCAGGGCCTGGCTCTGCTCTGCGCTCCAGCACAGGCAGCTGGAATGTGCCACCACAGTCCTCATCCTGCCACCAGCCAGGAGGTTCTACACTCAGGAGCTGGTGTTTCCTCTATCATTGGTTAACAAGCACCAATCACTTGCTCTTTACTGAAGGACTTAGTCATCAATTTTCTATGCCATTATCCCACTCATTGTGCACTATTTTAACTGTCTATCTCCTATCTGTCAGGGAAAAGAGCTCCTGAGATATTGCCTTCAGTTATGGCCCTGCCAAGTCAGCACTGTGTTTCCAGGCAGTAGGGGGAGGAAGGTGTTTGATGCTCCTGTCCCAGTTTGCACCTCCCATCGACCCATCTCTTCCCCCAGCTGGCAGTCAAAGGTTGAGCTGGTCTCCACTGGCATCTTCTGATCATCAGCACAAAATTTATACTGCTCCTGGTTTTCTCACTTTGGGGCTCACTGCAGAGCAGACGTGGGTTGTGGAGCGTTTAACTCCCAGTAAAAACTCGAGACTGTCCAAGGCAGGGATGCAGCAGGAGGAACTTGGGTCTCTGGTGTTTGTCTCATTTTCTCAGTTTAGGATTGCAACAAAGTAAGTGTCATGCTAGAGGAGCAAAACCAATAAATAATCCTGCCTTTTTCCTACAAACCAATCTCCACTTTGCAGCCATTATCCAGATAAACCTGAGAGAGAGAGAGAGAGAAACCAAAGGATGGCTGCTGGGATCCTCAGGTACTCCAGAGCACAAAGGATTTGCAAGGAGGCTTTTATCCTCTAGGCCCATACTTTATTCCCATCCATGTCCCTGTCCCAGTGTTCAGTGCTCAGTTCTGCTCTCCTGAGAGCTGCCCTGGCTGTGTGGCCTTCAGGAGCTGCACTTGTGCTGCAGGTGGAGACGTGGGAAGCTTTGATCTCTCCTGCAGCCAAGCTGTTTGCCCAGTGTGGTTTGGCTGCTAATGGAGGGCAGGGAGTGTGCCCTGTGTTTGCCGTGTAAACAAGGCTCCTCCTGCTGCTCTGGGTTTTCTCCAGTAAGCATTTCCCACGGGACTGGGAGAGCTCTCCAGCAGCTCCTGATGGCAGCCCACCACCCTCGGGCACAGCGAGGGCCAGGGTGAGCCCAGCCTGCTGTCCCTGGTGCTGCTCCTGGGAGGACTGTGAGGGGTGGGAGAGGCTGGAGTGTCCCTCATGGCTGTGCCGTGTGTGCTCATTCCTGTCTGTCAGGACACTGTTGTCTGTCTCTCTGGGTTTCTGGCACAGTGATTGATGAGGTCCCTGGATCTGCAGTCTGTGCTCAGCTCCCCCTTCCCTCCCTGGGGTGCTCCCTGTGCTGTTGGAATCAAACTGGTCCCACCAAACCAGGCTTTGTTTTCCTCCAATCCTCATCAGTACACACAGCCACGGGGCTTGGTGTTTTTCAGGGTTATGCTTGTTTAATTTCCAGGGAGGTGATGTTTGGTAAATACTGTGTCTGTGGAAGTGGTGGTGGTTGTTGTGAGGAGAACTAATAAAACTTGGCAGCAGGCAGAGCTCAGCTTCCTCCAGCTATTGCCTTAAAGCCTCCAGATCCTGTTCTTCACTCTTGCCTTTCTGAAAGAAAAAAAAAGAATAAAAAAGTGAAAGGAACAAGAAGAAAATGTAAACTTTTCAGTTCAAGTCCATCTGAGTTTACCCTCCATCTGGTTGGATTTGTTTGTCTGCTGAGGCTGGGAATGTTGACAAACTTTTTGCATTATTGTACAGCAATCATGTTCATTTATAAACATCTGCGTGGGAAAGAAAAATGTACCAATAGAAATGTTTTTAGAAAATTGGATCAGCTTAAGTGTTTTCTGATGGCAAATAAACACCTAAGTACCTTGAAAAGCTCATCCTTGCACTCCAAAGACACTCAAATGCTTTTGTAAGTTTAACTCTACAGGTAGATTTAAGAAATCTCTTTCACCCTCTCCCAAATCAAGCTCTGATTTTTATTTCTGTACCAGCTTAGAATGATATTTGTTTAGTGTTTGTAATGCAGAGCTATAAAAAGTCAGTGAACAAATCTGCAGGTGAATTCCAGCAGTTCCAGTGTGGCAGTGGGAGGTGTGGGTTTGGGATTTTACATCTGCCAAGGAAGAGGATGCTCGTGGCTTTCCCAAGCCTGGAGCACCCTCTCCTGGAATAACACCCCTGGGAAGTGCCCATTTCACCTTCCCTTTGGCCTCTACAAGGAGAAGAAGCCCCGTCCCTTCTCAGCTGTCAGGGGAAACTCTAAACCTGAATTGGAAAAAAATCAAGTAAATACAGACATTTCACCTGCAGGAAGTAACAGAAATAAACAAAAAAATCACCAGGTGTCTGAAAATTCCTTTCTGCTCACATTCTGTCCCCATTTAGAACTGAATAACCCCATGGATTTCATCAAGTCTCATTGGCACAACTGACAGCAAATGCACATTTTTGCCTTTTTGACTCCCAAGAAAAAAATGCTTTTGGTACCTGGCAGAGTGCAGGGGACACTTGTTGGTTTGGTTTTGAAGGGATGGAAGAGAACTGGAGAGCTTTCTCTTTGTGTGTGGGAGAGCAGAACGATCTCCCTTTTATCTGAGTCAATAATGAACCCTGATCTCTTCAGTCACATCATCCGGAGAGATTATCCTTCTTCTCAAAGAACAACTTCCAAATGATAAATAGTCAGCCATAAAAGACCTGTTTTAACCTGATTTTTCTTGGATATTGAGTGACCTTAGCTCCAAAATGGATTCCTTTTCCCTCAAAAAAGAAGTCAATTCAATTTTATTCCAGTTTGTACCTTTTATTTTTTCATTAGTTGGTTGCGAAGTCCTCCTAAAAATAAAACAGACCTGAGCAGTAAATGAATACTTAAAGAAACAGGATCAACTCCATCATATGGGCTTCAAGCAATATATGACCTTCCCTTTTTATAAATAGATATTTTTTCCAATCAATAACAACACAAGAGTCCACCAGACATTGAAAGGAACAGATTTAGAACTGAAGCCACAACTGAGGCCGAGGAAATGACCCCGTAGTAACACCTGGATAGAACTCGTATTCCTGTGCTCCTTTTGCAGAGAGGTTGCTGTAATGAAGGACTGAGGTTGGAATTCTGGTTTTCACCTTGATTTTGTATAAGTTGAGATAAAGACTTGTAGGATAAGTCATAATGAAAGAGCTGAAAAATTTAAGACACCACATTATACTCAATGTTATGCTGGGATTTATATATCTTTGTGCATACATTCTGCATTTTATTGTAGAATAAGTGTGTTAACTCTTCAGGTATAAAAGTAACAGATTTTTTAGGGAGATATAAGGCCATATGTCCCTTTTAGGTATGTCATTAATTTTTTGCCTATGTAGTGAAGAAGAAACCACCCATCAACACCATGATCCAAGTTTGTCTCATCTGGGAGTACGGAATCTCCATAACCCACAGGCATCACAAATGGCTTCAGAGTCTGGGAGTTAAGGTCAGTTACAAAGAAAAAAAATCACTTTTTACTCATCAAATAGTCAATTTTTTTTGTGACAAGTATTTCTGTTCTTGATCACCTTTCCAGTAATAGCAGGCAGCTAATCTATATTACTCACAGGATATTCCTGTCCAAGTCTAGGGAAATTTTTTTTGCAGCTGCCACATATGTCAGTTTTTGCAGATCTAGAATGCAGAAGTGAGCATGACATCAGTATTTTCAACACCCTGAAGATGTTGGATTTTATTAAGATTTCAACTTTCACTTAAAGAGAGATGAACGACCAGTCCCAACACATTCAGTTCCCTACAGGAACACAAGGTGATGCTGAAGAACAACTTGAAACTAGTGTAGGGAGCTGTTAAAGCGCTTTCCCCCCACTCCCCCCCCAGTGAGGTTGTTAAACCTGAGTTTTTGCCTGTACCACGTAAATAAGGGCTGGAAAAATTTGATTTCACTGGGGCAGTCACAGCTTCTCTGGACAACCTGTGGCAGGGCAGGGCCTCACCCCCCGCACGTGGAGAAATTCCTTCCCAATATCCCATCTAAACTCACCCTCTGGCAATGGGAAGCCATAATAATAAGATTAATTCTGAGGGAACAAATTATAAAACTATTTATTTCTCCCTGACGGAGTCACCTGAAGGGAAACTACAACTCCCGTGATGCCCCGCGGCGGCGTCGCGGAAATGAACCAATCAGGTGAGGGGGGCGCCGGGAGCGGCCAATGGGGAGAAGGCGGACGTTTGAATTTCGGGGCGGGCTGAGGCGGCGCTGCCGTTACTGCGCGAGGCTGAGGGGCGTGAGGGGCGCGCGGAGCCGAAAGGTACGCGAGCCTCAGGGGACGGAGGGGCCCGGGACTGTGAGGGGGGCGCGGGGCCGAGGGCCGACTGTGAGAGGGGCTGAGGAGTGTGAGGTGCGCGGGCTGAGGCGCCGAGGGGTGCGTGGGGGCTGTGAGGGGCTGAGGGGAGGGGCGCGCGCGGAGCCGTGAGGGGCTGAGGGGCGCGCGGGGCTGCGAGAGGCTGAGGGGTACGGGGAGCTGTGAGGGGCGAGAGGGGCGCGGAGCCGTGAGGGATGAGAGGTGCGCGGGGCCGTGAGGGATGAGAGGTGCGCGGGGCCGTGAGGAGCTGAGGGGTGAATGGGGCTGAGGGGCGCGCGGAGCCGTGAGGGGCGAGAGGTACCCGGAGCCCTGAGGGAGCGCGCGGAGCTGCGGGCTGAGACCTCAGTTCCGAGCTCTCATTCACAGAATCTGTTTTGCTTTGTAAATTACCTGTTGGGGATAGTAAGTCGGGAAAAAATACGGCTGCGGACCACAACGGGATATTCGCGGGGAAGAACTTGGCAGAGCGCAAGGTCCCCAGCTAATCGAGCAAAACATTCGGTCAGTGCTGTTACTCTGCGCTCTGCGGCAGAGTGCTGTAGGTAATCTGGTAGCGCAGGGATTTTGCAGCAGTTTTTTTCCAGAACATCATCTGAGCGGCTTGCCCTGCAAACGTCGCCTGCCAGAGGTTCTTCATTGTTAACACTGCCTTTAGTTTCATGTAATTCCCACGGGAGGGAGTTAAAACCCGAAGCCCCTCTAAAAGCTGGGCATCTGAACGGTGTGTTTTGACTGCGCAGTAAATTTGGCGTGAATGGGCTGCTGAAGGGCGGGCCTGCGGAGTTTCGGGTCTGTGTCCTGAGAACGCGTGACGATGGTGTTGTTGTTGATGTTGTTGTTGTTGTTGATGTTGTTGTTGATGTTGTTGTTGTTGTTGTGAGCGCAGGACCGAAGGAGCCGCGGTCATGTCCCAGGAGTGCGGCGATGAGTGGGAGCTGAGCAAGGAGAACGTGCAGCCCCTCAGGCAGGGGCGGGTGATGTCCAGCTTGCAGGAGGCGCTGGCTCAGCAGGACTCCTCCAGCCACACCGCTGTGCAGCTCAAAAAACAGTGGGTGATGTTATAACACCTCCTTCCCCCTTACATTCCTCCCTCCTCCTCATTTTTCTACGTCTTACTCAACCGTACTGATCTCCTAAGCGTTAAAAAAAGGCATAAAAGATGTTTAGTAGCTGATGTCTGTGCTACTGTCACACTCCAGGTGTTTAGAACTACTCGCTGTAGGTGCTGTGTGGTACAGACTGCAACTTTCAGGTTTGCAGGGGAGCATTTAAACAGCCAACACCAGGGAGATTTGGTTGTACTTTTAACTATAATAGTTACAGCTTGGAAAAAATATTTCCAGTGACACACATGTACTTATTGGATGGATAATATTGTCTTTTAGAGAATTTGAATCAGAAATCCGATTTTACTCAGGAGATGACCCTCTGGATGTGTGGGACCGGTAAGTTTCCCTTTTTTTTTTTTTTTTTTTTCAGAAAAAGAGTAGAAAGGTCAGATATCCTTGGAAAAGCAAGGGAAAAGCATTCTAATTTAGAAACTCATTCCAAGTTAAATTCTATAATAGTTTTTGAATAATGTGTTTCAATATTATGCCTATTTTATTTTTTTTTCTAAATCCCCTTAGATTGTACAGAAACTTACTCAGAACTGACTTCCTCTGAACATCTTCCATCTGTAGGTACATCAAGTGGACAGAGCAGACCTTCCCCCAGGGTGGGAAAGATGGAAATCTTGCAGCAGTTTTGGAAAGGGCAGTGAAAGCCCTCAATGAGCAGCAGCAATACTACAAAGATCCTCGTTATCTTAATCTCTGGCTCAAGTTTGTGAGTATTTTCTTAATCCCTCTTGGGTCTGCTTTTCCCGGGGACTTGTCATGTCAGCTGCACAAAGCTAAGCTGATTTTTGTGGCAGCAGAGGCAAAGGATGTTGTACAACAGGTGCAATATTAGAAGTATCCCTCTGCAAAGATGTTACTTTTGAATTTCACTTATTGTTTTTGATGGGATCTTGAGACCTTTTTTAGAGTTGTCATCTTTGGACAGCTGCAGACTCCAGAAGTTTTGTTTTGGAAAAGCTGGTTTGACTAAGTAGAGCTCAAATAATAATTTAAAGAGAAAGGGAGGAGATTTAAAGATATATTTTAGGTGTTATATCTGCCCTACCAGTTATTTTAGCTTCTATTGTCTTGTATCCACATCCTGTATTTGAGCCAAACCAAGCTGAGCATGTTCTGGTCCTTCCCTGTCTCTCCATTGCTGTAATTTTTGTTGTTCTCATCTTTCTAAAGCAGCTTTTCTCCAGGTTTAGCTTCCTGAGCTGATTTACCAGTTCCAAAACTGGCAAGGAATGTGCTGTACTTTATCTAAAGCTGAAATAACTGTTCTCAGGAATGCTAATATGACACAGGTCAATCACTGAATTACCTCAGATTAAAAAAAATAAAAAATCTAGGAAATGGTTGCATGTCCTGGCCTTAGAGCTGCTGCTCTCAGACTTGTATTGAACTCAGGGGGCTCTTGCTGGAGGCATCAGGATGCAGATTTCTGAGCTGGACTCTTTGCAGTCCAGTGGCATTACTGACCTGGGCTCGTTTCAGGGCAATTGCTGTCACGAGCCCTTGGACCTGTACAGTTACCTGTGCAGCCAGGAGATTGGCACCACCCTGGCACTGCTCTACATCACCTGGGCAGAGGCACTGGAGGCCAGAGGGAACTTCAGGAAAGCAGATCTGATATTCCAGGAAGGGCTTCAGCGCAAGGCTGAGCCTTTGGACAAACTCCAGTCCCATCACAGGTGAGGGAACAACTTGCTCTGAGGTGCTTCCCCGGGTACCTGCTAGAAGGTTGTGCTGACTTGTCCCATGTTTTTCTAGGCAGTTTCAGGCCCGCGTTTCTCGGCAGGCACTGCTGGCACTCGAGGAAAGTCCAGATGGAAAAGATGCAGGTCTGCTGGAAATTGCGGAGCCTCAGAGAAGCTCATTGGCAGATCTCAAAGGCAGGGGGAAGAAAAAAGTGAGAGCGCCCATTAGTCGTGTGGGAGATGCAGTTAAAGGTACATTCAAGAGCTGAAACCACCTGTTATTGGAAGAGTTGCATCTTTTTGTTGTGGACTTTGCAATTGAATGCGATCGTTAAAGGTTAATTTGCATAAATCTTCTTGCTTATAGCCACGAACCCGAACAGAAGCGTCCAGCCTCAGACTTCTCTGCAGCTTTCAAATACTCCGGGTTTTGCTGTGTTTGATGAAAATTCAGCCTCTGTAGAGGAGATTCCCACCCTTACAGCACAGTCATGGACAGCACCTCCAGCTCCCAGGGCCAAGGAGAATGAACTCAGTGCAGGACCTTGGAACTCTGGCAGGGTAAGGAGTCTCCAAACAGACTGGGAAAAGAGAGGAAGGTGTGTGTAAGCTGATGACCTCTGATCCCTGAGACAAAGGTCATGTCTTTCTCCCTTGCCTGGGGTTTGTGTCTATTAGTAAATACAGATTTTATAACGGAATCCCAGCATCCCAGAACGGTTTGGGATGGAAAGGACCTTACAGCCCATCCAGTCCCACCCCCACCATGGGCAGGGGCACCTTCCACCAGCCCAGGTTGCTCCAAGCCCCGTCCAACCTGGCCTTGGACACTTCCAGGGATGGGGCAGCCACAGCTTCTCTGGGCAACCTGTGCCAGGGTCTCAGCATCCTCACAGGGTGAGATATTCCTTCCCAATATCTCATCCAAACCCTCCTTCCTTGGGCTGAAAGCCATTCCCCCTTGTCCTGTCACTCCAGGCCCCTGTGAACAGTCCCTCTCCTTCCGAAGACTCTCTGGCTATGCATAACCTATTCAAGTTTAGCAAGCTGAAATTACTAGAAGAGGTTTAAAAAACTCTCTGGAATTATTATATCGAGAAATTATATTTCTTGCAAATTAGAAAAATTAGTAGAGGTGGCCTGCCAAGCTGTTTGGAGGTCAGAAAAGGAATGTGAGAGGGATTCTCTGAGAAGGAAGAGTAAGAGTCAAATTATATTGTAAAATACCACCTGAAGGAAGAACCTGTTGCCTGCCTTACAGAAATAAGGCATGTGCAGCATTCTGCACGTCTGTTTTGAAGTGCTCGTGAGGAAAACAGCAGAGTGGAGATCAAAAGAATTGCAGAACTGCTGTATCAGTGGGATATTTATCCTGACAGTGGGATGACAGAAAGTAGGTTCCAGCAGTTTAAACTAATGCAGGAGACAGGAAAAGAAAGAGCTGTGCTCAGGTGTTTCAGCTCTTCTAGGGAAGAGATCCAGGACATTATCTGAAGGGAATTAACCCTGCAAAATGAAGTTTGTTGTTAGGTGCTCAGATAACCCCCAGTGTTCCCCTGTTCTTTGTAGCTTCGAGAGGAAGAATAGAAAGTAATCAGGTGATAAAAATATTTTAGGTTTCTCAGTATAGAAGTTGTTACAAATGAAGCTTAGGAACAAAAACTAGGATGAGGGGAGGTATGCAAATAGGCTGAAATTCAGGGGAGCTCCAGGAATATTACTCCCAGATACAAAGCAATTTGATTAAATGAATGGAAAAGTTCAGTAAATCACAGGTTTAATTTAGCTTGAGAAGAATGAGGAGGAATTATTAATGCAGAACTTCTTTTATCAGTTGCTTAGGGCTGCTGAACACATTCATTCTGGTCTCCAAATGCTTCTGTATATCTTTTAATGTCTGGCCTTAGAATTCTCTCTGTTCTCCCCTTAATGAAATTTGTTAGATTTAATTAAAAAAATAAAATAAAATATCCTGCTACGAGAAGAAGAGTTGAGGATGTTTAATTCCCCTTCACTCAAGGGTAGAGGAGGAATAACCTTTGGTGAAGGCTTTGAGATGATAAAACCTGCACAGAGGAAAGAAGCTTCTCTAATTGCTGGTGTGAAGATGGCTGAGTAAACAGTTTGGGAAACTTGTTGTGCTGAAGGGTCACAGGGAGTTCAGATCAGCAGATGAGAGGAGTGTGTTGTCAGACTAAACTCTGTTCTCTGAAATACTGGACCTCAGAAACAGTTAAGGGATTTTTGTGGTGTTGGAATGGCCTCTGGAAGGAAAATTTTGAAACCCCTAAGGCTGAAGGTCCTTGGCTGACAGGAGAAGGAATATTATAATACAACTGGGACAATCTTAGCTGGAAAATGAGCACTGAAGCATTTGTGGAAAACAGGCAAAGAGAAACTGGAATACCCACCTTGACCAGAATAACATTCCCTCTCTCTCTATATATATGTGTACATATAATATTCCCTCAGAATAACAGAAACTGGCATGGTGAGGTCACATGGGAGGAGTGTCTGGCTTTTTAGGTGCCAGTGTTCAGCTGATGGGTTGTAACTATTTATGTCTCAGAACGGCAAGAATGTTGGAAAAGTCTGTTAGGTTTAATTCTTTTCTATAACAAACCCTCCAAAGGAGCAGAACAGCAGGGAGAGGGAGCTGCAGAGCCCCGGGAGGTGTGGAGTGCCCAGATGAAGGTTGCAGCTGTTTGTTAACGGTGCCTTTCCTCCCTCAGCGTCCTCGCAGCGCCTCCAACCCCGGCCCGGCAGTGCCCGGCCCCCTGCCCAGCTTCACCCCCTACGTGGACGAGTCAGCTCAGCCTCAGATGATGTGAGTCTTGAGCTGGAGATGGGAACTGCCTTTGGAACTCTAAAAGCTCTTTCCTAAAATTCTGACTTGTTTTGCCAAGTAGTCAAGCCTCTAGAGAGCTACAAGAATTTAAAAATCCGTCAGCCTGGAAGCAATCAGTGCTGCAGCTTGATGGCAGAGGCTCCAGCAGAGGTTGCATAAGGACATGGGAAGTGCTCAGCCAGCACTGCTCATGATGTGGGAGCCGCTGTCATATTTATATGTGCTAATTAGTCTAATAGCTTATCTCAGTGTGTTTGCACAAACCCACAGGTCCCTGTCTTAGGGTGCCCTTTGCTGTGGAACAGCCTCAAATTGAGGCAGACTTAGGGCTGTTTTTCTGTCTTGGGAGCTCTGTGCTCAGCATATCTGGAGTTTTATTCTGAAACAAGCTATCAGAGTTGCCATGACTACAGTGTTGCTTAGGTCGTGGAGGAGTGAGTATGCTGCTTTGCCTGAAATTACCTTCCTGCTTGTGCAGTCTCCCTGAAATTCTAATAAATCCCAGGAGATGGGGTGGTTTTGTTAGAGCAGAGGACTTTTTTTCGCAAAGTTGCTCTACCTTTCTGTGGCTAATGATGGCCAGGGAATACACAGGCTCTTCCTGAGAGAGAAGTGGAAGAGACAATTTGGTATTGCAGTTTCCACAGCTCTGAATTGCACAGAACTGAGGACTGCTGAGAGGTGGTGAACAGCATGGATTTTTCCTGTGGGTTTTGTATGTTCCCTGTGCACTGCAGAATAGCTCTGACCAAGGACATGCCATAGTTGGGTTGAAGAATCTGTAAAAAAATAAATTTCTGTTTAAACTGTTTCTTGCTCCTGAAAGTCAGTGATACCACAGAATTAAATCTCTTGGCATGCTGGTCTCTGAGATGAAGATTTGTTACTTACTTTAGCTCTTTATCCCAGGGAGAGGGAAGGAGTGGGTGGCACTGAACATTATGTAAATTAGCTCTAAGCAACTCAGGCAGAGACTTCGTATGCAGTTTTATATAATGCAGCTGAATGTTTAAAAGTAGATATTTTTCTTTTCTGCCTTTGAGTCCATTTCCTCATGATACCATGGTCACACTAAGTCATGTCTGAAAGTGTTGTGTTGAAACTGTGTGAACATGATGCAAATCATGCCCCCAGCTGTCATCCAGAGGTCTGGGCAGAAGGACCCTGTAGTGATGTTGGTAATGAGCCTCCACATTCCCCAAAAAAGGCTTTAAAAACCCACACGTGAGAAGCACCTCTTTGCCTCCTGATCTCCCATATGGTGAAAGGGCTGGGAGTCCCTTCACACCCAACCAAAATGGATGTCTTGGAGCTGTGCACAGGGCTTTCTTTGGATCTGCTCACCCAGACCACAGCTAACCCAGTTTTTAAGGTCAGTTGTTCAGATCATCTTTTACTGAGGCACAGCTGAGTCAGTCCAGCTGGAGTCAGTTGGAATGCTGCTGCCTGTAAAGCTGTAAAGTGTTGGTTCCTCTCTCCTGACATTACTGGGTAGTGCTTTGAGAAAGCCCTTTCACGCTAAGGAATTGTGACTGGACCTTATTAACTGTTTGGGATTGATTATTGTTTGTTTTGGTTTCTTTATTTATTACCCCCTTTGGAGTTGTATGCTGGCCTTTCATCTGCTGCCATTCCAGTTTTCTGGTTTATTTTTTCTAACAACGGACCATAAGGTCTTTACACTGTTCCAGACTCTGAAATCAGCCCTGTTGCCTCCTGTGCCTGCTTTTCTGTGCTACACTGAAGCACCAGAGAAGCCCAGTAACAAATTGCCGGTTTTCCAGGACTCCGTGCAAAATCGAGCCCAGCATAAACCGCGTGTTGAGCGCTCGCAAACCTGAGAAGGAGGACCCGCTGCAGCGAGTGCAGCACCATCAGCAGGACACTCAGGAGCAGAGGGAGGTGGTGATGTACTGCAAGGACAAGGTTTATGCTGGAGTCGATGAATTCTCTTTGGAAGAGATTCGAGCTGAAATCTACAGGAAGAAAGCGAAAAAGAAAACCGAAGGTGTGTTTCAAAATGGGCTGAAATAAGTAAGGCTTTCAGAGATGGGATCATAACATTATGTTTGCTGCTCTCTGTTATTGCAGCTGCTTTTCTTTTTCTGCTGGAAGAGTTATTTAACTGCTCTGAGGTACACAGACAGCTGACATGTCTGACAGCTTTGCATTCAAGCTGTGGAACAGGGAAAGACCCCTTTACAAATAATTTAGGCTTTAGCCACCAACTGTATGTTAAATATGCATTGGGCCTTACAAGCTTTTCTTCCTTAGAGGAAATGCAAGCCATAGCACAGAAGAAGGAAGAAATACAAAGGCAAATTGAGGAGCTGGAGAAGAAATTGAAAGAAGATGACAAGCAGCAACAACCACGTGAACAGGTATTGTCCTCACTTAACTGTTCTTTTACAAAAAGCTGCTTACGTGTGTCTGTAACAGTTGTAGGATTACTAAAATCTCCTGTGAAAGTTATACAGGGTTGCAAAGAGTAAAATTCTGTAACTACACTATGCAATAAAAATGGACTTTGTTTCATGACAGTAAACTAAGTACTAATAAAAATGGCTAAAGACAACTAATGACCCACCCAGGGTTATCATAGTAATAGTTTTGGAACCTTTTTTCATGGCTTGTGATTCCATCCCTGTAGAACCAAAACACGGTTTTGTTTCTCTAGGCAGCAGAGATAAGGGAAGCTTTGGCACCTTTGGGCCTGCAAGGATTTACTTCTTCCAGTGCAACAGAAGCTGGGGAGAAGCAGCTTCAGTGGCAAAGGTAATAGAGGGTTTTCTTTGCCAGCAACGAGAAGGTTTTTGGGGATAAGTCAGGAGTAACATGGATCACTGCCAGCCTATTTCTGCAGGCAGAGGGGAACAGACTCCTCTGTCAGCCTGCAGCCAGGATCTGCCCTCTCTCTCTCTCTCTCTCAATATTTTTGATTATGGGATCTTAACTTCTTGCAGGTAGCATACGTTGCCTTTTTTATGGAGTTTACTTCTATTTTGTGAAGGTCTGTAAAGTATAAGAAACAAGTTTATATCTTTTTTGCAGTGAGTTCCATGTCTGTGAAGATACTCAGCTACATAAACCATCTTGTCCTGAGGGTAAGTATCAAATTTTTTTTACCACTAAGGAGAAGGCTTTGTAAAAGGGGGAAGTGTTTTTTTATATGAATAGCAAGACTGCAGCAAACTAAAAACAAAAGTCTAGGTGGGTTAAAAGAATGAAAATGAGAAGGTTCCACGAGTGCCTTTAACCATATTCAGCAGATTGAGTATCTGAGGCCAGAGAATGTCACTGTTTGAAAGGACGTTTGAGCAGAAGAGCTTTTTGCTTTCAATAGCTGGAGAGCTTTTTTCAAGCTTTCACATTGGCAGTCCCACTAAAATCTCAAAAGAGTTTAATGCTACCATCAGACTGTTACTATCTTAAGTCCTTTTGCCTCAGAGGATTCTCTGGAGGAATACAGCCAGAAGTTGTGTGTTTTTCTCTTGGGGAAGTTTTGTTGTTGGGAAGGATGTGTGCTGAAAAACTTACTTTTGACCCGAATTAACTCCTGGTGCTGTTGACAGAGGTTATCCCGACTCCTGATGTATCCCCAGACATCCACAGTGGAAATGTGCTTTTAGACCCTGAGGAGGAACAGAGAGATGAGGCCAGCCTTCCAAAAGAAGGTACCAATTCTGATACAGTCTAAAAAGAGCAAGCTAGCTCACATAATATGGTGGTAAAGGTGTGGTTCAGTAATGGGACAAAACCAAGCCTTTTTTAATGGGGTTCCTTAAATGCCAGCTCTGTAATTTCCTGCTAGGACCAGCATTTTTAAAATCATGTGTTAAATATTTTAAGTAGTGTTGGATACACTGTTGTGGAAAAACTGTTGATATGACAGAGCCTCCTGGTTTTTCTTTACAGATGTAGGTCTGCTTCCCCCACTGGCTCCTGCTCCGTTTTTCTCTATATTTGATGAATCCTCTACTTTAACAAATCAGAATATAAGGTAGAAATATTCAAGACCTAGATTTCAGAGGGAGGGAACACCTGAAATATCAAACCATTTTCTGTAGCTTCTGAAATAACTGCTTCTTGCAAGGGTGTGGGGTGGCATTTTGTTTTGTTTATATTGCTTTTTTTTATTTCATTACTCAGAGTCCATGATGAGGAAATACTCTTCTGTTGTTCTTCCTCAGCCTAGAACTTTTTAAGCTGCTATGTAAACTTTCTTCATTTTGGAGAGTTGTATAAATTGCAGTTAACTGGCAG
Source organism: Corapipo altera (assembly GCF_003945725.1). Lineage (NCBI taxonomy): Eukaryota > Metazoa > Chordata > Aves > Passeriformes > Pipridae > Corapipo > Corapipo altera. The sequence continues at coordinate 540,135 of NW_020884943.1, forward strand.
TTCTGTGCTAGAAAAATATAGATTGAAATTGTCGGTAGATAAAAACTCTTGAGGAATCTGCTCTAATAAGTATTTAATTGAGTGTAACTTTGTCTTAGTTGTTCTGCAGATCATACCCAGACGAGTGCCCGTCGCCCTCTCGCTGTTCGTAAACCTTTGGCCTCTCTGGCAGCAAAGGAAAACGCCTCAGCAGAAACCTGTGTAAGGACACAGCCTGCCCACAGCACAGCCCCTGCCCAGGAGGAGCCAGCACTGCCTGTCCTGCTGACACACCGACCTGAGGGGCAGTTAGCAGGGATTCCAAACTGCTGTCTGGCATGGCAGGGCTTGAATTGGGGCATGTTAAGATTATACTGGAAATTCGTGGTTTTATTAGGCTTAAGGAGATGATGGTAGGGAAGTCATTAGTGGCCAGAGCGAAAGATACATTATGGAAGGTGGTTGGGTGGAAGAAAGGGGAGAGAGAAATATTCACCTTTTAAATAAATTAAAGAAAAAAATGTCATAAAATGTACAGGCTTTTCACTGTCTCTTCCTGCTTTTCTTAAGGATGAGCTGAATGGAATCGAACCTTTGACTGAGGATGCAATTGTGTCAGGCTCCTACAAGAACAAACCCCTTTGTGCCAACCCAGAAGACACGTGTGACTTCAACAGGGCTGCCCACCTGGCCTCGACGCCCTTTCACGGGCTGGGGGCTCAGAGAGTCCCAGCTCCTGCTTTCTCCCAGAGTGGCCTGAAGGAGGATAGTCCAGAATCCAAGAGTGCACCTCTGGAGCAGGAAACGCTGGTGTGTGAGGGAGCCTACAGGGAAGCTCTGTGTGTAAATAAACTGAGGTAATTAACAGCAAAGTACCCTAAACCCTGTGTGTCTTTCACAGTTGTGGTTTTACTGTGGTTCTGTTGCTGCAGAAACAGTTTTCTGAATAGACCAGGATATTCCAAAGACAGCCATTTTTCTAGCTTAGGGTCTACTCTGCCTTGAGCAGATCCAAGAGGCAGGAGCAAGCCCACTTGGCTTTTCAGCATTAGTGCTCTGGGCCTTAACTCCATGCTTTTACCAAATAACTTGCAAAGTAATTAATAAATGCATTCTATCTTGGTTATCAGACATGAAAAGCAGAGTCATCAGTTCCTTTCATACTCGTAGGCTTCTGCAGTTATTTTAAGTATATAAGATGCATCTGGTGACTATAATTTAGTTCTTCTACAGAGGAGGGAAGCTGGAGAGAAGAAAAAAACTGGCAAACAACCTTCTTTTTTATCCTTGTAAACCAAAAAAGCATCTTATATGGGGGTTTCTTAATTTAGAGCTGAGTTGGTTTTGCTGGCTGTTAGTATGTAAACACATATACCACGCCAAGGTGTTTGTTTACTTGGGAAGCTCCCTGGAAACCATGCTGAGTATAATTAGGCAGAGTTATTTCCCACCCAACCCTTCACTGCTTTAAAAGCCCTGAAATGTGGTAGCGAGACGAGGAATAAATATTCAGTATGTCTTCTATGGTAGCAGTCAGATTTAGTGGAAGAGGAGATAAAAAGTCATCTGTAGACTAAGATTCCGAGTATAAACAACCATCAGAGCCAGAATGAAGCTCTGACGTGACTTTTGGTTTTCCACTAAGGCTGGGAAAGGATTTCTTTGTTAATTAAATGTGGAAGTGCACAGTATCCTCCCCTGGTCACTGGGCTGGCATTATCTCAAACCTGTATGTTCTGGCAGTCTGAACAGCTGCTGACTTTATTTCCAGCCCCATCATGGAAACAAGCCTGGAAGACACTCGCTCGTCAGGTTCTTCAGTCTCAGGAGGTTCTCTGTCCTCTGTTACACAAACATCTGCTATTAAATACCTGCATATCCCTGAGAAACTGGAGCTGGCTCAGAGCCTGCCTGCTGAAACAGCTCCTGATGCTGGAGGTGTCTGTGGAAATGCTCCTGGTTAGTACTAAACCAAGTTTCACTCACAACAAATAACTTGCAGCTGTCACTAAACATGTTTCTTCTTGTCCTTCCTATGTCCCACTCTGCTTCCTGTGTGTTTCCCATTGCTGTGACTTGTGCCTGAACTTGTGTCCCCTGTGGGAAGCAGCAGAGAGGTGCAGCACAGAATGCTTGTCAGCATCCAAAACATGGAAATATTAAGGGGACAGAAGTTCTTAAGGTAGTAAAACAGGGAGTGTGTAGGAATAATGAGGTCAAATTCTGAAAGGAAAAGTTGGGACTGGAGGGCAGTGAGAACTTCTAAGACAGCTTTGGTTTGGTTTGTCTTGTTTTTTTCTCTGTAATGATACTGTGTCTCTGCTGATGTGCTGATAACTGCTACTTTGAAAAAGGGGAATTTGAAATCTAGTGAAAGTTGCAGAATTTTGGTGTAAATTTGCACTTTTAACTGTGCTGTAAAGTGTGGTGCTGTTTCACAGTACATTTCTTACTCCTATTGAAGGAAAACAATACTGGTACTTGAATAGTCAATTTATTTTTCTTCTATCTAAAAGCCCTTGTTTCTCTCTGTTCTGAATATTTATATTACAGTTAGAACAGGAGTGGTCACAAAAGGCCTTTGAAATCTGGCCTACAGAATTAGGTGTATGTGGCATGATGGTTTTTCAAGGTGTTTAAACTGCTTTAACTCCTTTGATTTTGACTTATGATGCTTTAATTAGAATTGTGTATCTGAAAATTCTCAGTGTATCTACTCTGGAGAAGAATGTTCTTGTGTGCCTGTAGACCTGGGACCTGGAATGAAAACACAATTCCTACATGGAATTATCTTATGTGTCTTCCAGGAGGTAAAAGCCACGAAATTTTTAATATTGCAGTGAGCAACAGTGTTGGAGTCCAGCTTTGTTTTCCTTTTCTTCCATAAAACCCCTGCTGTAATTAAAGGACTGAATTTCACTAAACCCCCCTTCATTTGAAAATCCTAAACTGATCACTTACTCTGGGCATAGATTTAAAACAAGGAGTGTTGATTTGCAGAATGACTTCTGCTGTGGCTGAATTAATTCAGAGCTTTGTCTCTTGTGGAAGATATATTTTGCATGATGCTGCAGGAGACTCCTTGAGACGTGAGTCTGTGAGGTGGTTGTAAAGAGGAGTGTCACATTCACTTCACAAACTGTTGGGAGGAGGTGAAGGTGAACAGTAAATCAGAATGTGGACAGAAAGCTTCCAGTATCTGGGGTACTTTTACTGACAGAGGTAATCCAATGGCACAGACTCATTACTGAGTTTCAGCTCACCTTGCTGTTCCTTGCCTTCCTAGGGGATGACGTGGCTCAGTTCCTGTGGAGTGCTGAGCAGCGTAAAAAGCTCTTGGATCCTGTGCCAGAATCACTGGCTGCTTCTCCAGATTTTTACTTGGAGCCTGGAGCTCTGCCTGGCATGGAGGTTGAGAAGGACATTGAGCTGGGTAGGTGTGCCAGAGCCTCTGCAGTGCTGGGGATCTGTTTGTGTTCTCGTTGGGTTGAACTGTGGTTCATGTTCGCCCTCAGAGTTGGATGTGAGCACCACCCAGCTCTCCACACTGGGGAATAACTTGGGAATGTCTGTTTGCTGTGACAGCTTATGAATGTAAACTTTCATCCCAGGGCATGAGACTTACTGCATCAAATGGGAATACTGGAGCAATGAGGAATACAAAATGTTTTTCGCCATTCCAGCTAACCTTTTCCAGTTGGATGCAAAGGGATTTGCAATAAAGGTAACACACACGATGGTTATTGTACAAGAATTGTGAAATGGTAAAATCTCATCCATTAATACATAAAATGTAGTAAGTCTGGCCTTCATTTCTGAATTCCATACATGAAGTTTGCTGCTTCGAGTCCTATTTCTAATTGTGGGTATAGATTAAAAGTTTCTGGCTGTGGAAAACGCCTTCCTTAGTGAAGTGGGAGAGGAAGAAAAAGGCTGAGAAGAATATGAAGATGAATAATTTTCATTTTATTCCAAAAATAAACGTCCTTCTTACGTACCTTGTCGTAGGTGTATTCTCAGCCTGTGCCTTGGGATTTTTATATCACCCTGGAGTTACAGAGGCGTCTGAAGGCTGACTTTGACCAGAGCTTCAGTGGGAGCTGCAGCTGCCACCTGTACCGGGATGGCTGTGCCGTGGTGCACAGGGACATCAACCGCTTCACGCTCGGGGTCAGTACAGGCTGGAGGGCACAGGGACTCTTGCTTGGCTACAGTAGTGACTTTGGCTGAAGAGCTTCCCCTGGTTAATCCTGCACTCTGGATCCTCTGGGTTTTATCCATATACAAATCAGGGCTGTCTGTTGTAGCCTCCCTTGGGTTTGGTTTCTCATCCGTAGATCATGTGCTTCTCAGAAGATGATCTTGAACAAATTATTCACATTTTCTGTCTTTGTGAAAGAAAAAGGACCTGAACCAAGAACCACATGTTATTCCAAACAAGATTTGCATCTAAAACTGTTGTTTAACTTTACCTGTTTCAATAAGTTCCCATCTGCTATAGCAAGGTCATAGCGTTTAATGTCTTGCTGAAGGATTTATATTTTAAATAAAGTCTTGTAAGTGCATTTTGAATTGTTGTGTATAAATAGGATAGAAACTAAATAGTGATTTCAGTCTTGAGTTCAATTTTCTCCTCCTGATCTTTTGTCCACTTTTGAATAATAATGTCTCCTAGGAGCTCATGGCTCTTGTAATTCTGCGTGGGCTGGTCATGGGCAAAATCTGATTATACTGAATTTAGGGTGGGACTGTTATCTCTGTACAGTTGAGTAATGAAAAAAAAGGTGAGCTATAAATACTCGACCTAATCTGAGGTAGAATGGCCCAGAGATACATGTTTACTGTCTCTTTCCAGGATGTTATCCGTGGCCGCAAGTCCATCACGGAGGAAGTCATCTTCCTGGTTGTTTATAACCTTCTGGGTGTGGTAGAGAAGCTGCACAAGGCTGAGATTGTCCATGGAGATCTGAGGCCAGAGGTGTTCTTTCTGGGAGACAGGTTTGTCTCTGGGTGTGGGTGTGGGGGTACAGAGCACTCACTGCAGCTACAGCTCTCGTGCTGCTCTCATTTCTCCTCCTTAGCTGGGGGGCTGGTTTTGCAGTCCAGGTATTTTAGGCTCTAGCATATTCTGGAAACAGTGAAAACACTTTGTTTAGGAATAAACCTTTCTATAGAAGGTTTACACAGTGATGTTGTAAAACTTGTGCTAAGCAAAATGGTGTTGCTGTTGCCTGTGTTTTCAAGCTTCTACCTTACCGGATGTTTAGTGTACTGGACCTCTAACTGGATATGGAAACTTGCCTTTGGTTTTACATATCTGAAAACCAGGAAATTAGAAGACAAAGGACAGGTGGGACTGGAATATCCAGACACCCTTAAACAGACTGCTCAGCTTCCTCTGCAGTCCAGCTTGTACCTTGATGCACAGATCTAGTTTTCTTCTTGAAGCTCTTTCCCATATTATGTTAACAAAGTCTCATATCCCATGGAATGTGATCTGTGAACTAAGTGTGGGAAGCCAGTAACCAGAATGTCTAATGAATCAGGTAGAATTCCATTACATAAATTCACTGAGGCTGTTCTTGGTTATCCCTGATACGTTAGAAATAGCTATTAACTTTAAATTTACTTAGAGCCTGCAGCCATCTAACATGCACACCCCCAAGATTTTTTATTTAGAATTTCTTTGTGATTATTTTATTAATAACTTATTTATATTATTTACTTAATTGTAAATTACATACATACACACTGAAACTCTCATATTTTCTTCACACCCTACAATGGGTTGTCTTGCACATCCCTTAGGGTGCTGCATCCTGTTTTGGAAGTCACTGATCTAACAGTGGCTTGATGGGCTTGGATATCTTCGGCTGGATTTCTCTGTGGCAAATAAAAAAAACCCCAGCTGCTAAGAAGTTAGGATAGTGGTTTGGATTTTTTAAGATAACTAAAGGACAAGTGCACAGTATAAATTAAAAAATATGCTCAGCACACAAATCTGTAAGAAGAATAGTAGTGAGAGCTGTGGTCTGTGGATATTGTTGGCTTGGCAGTCCTAGATACAGATACTCCTCCCTGCCCTTCTTGTTTGTCCTCTCTCTCCTCTAGACCAGGAAAGGTTTGTTAAAGCATTATCAAGCCTAATTATTTTTTGTATGAAGCATTCTGAGATCCTGAAGGAGAGGGATGAGTGCTAAGCACTGCACTATTGTCCTATTGCACAGACTGTGTTTGGATAACTGTGACCAATATTAAAACAGCAGCATCCTCAACTCTTTGGCTTTCCCATGGGTCACTCTGGAGACTCCAGTGTCACCCCTGGCTCCAGGCTGCCAGCTGCTCCTGTCCAGGGGCAGCCCTTGCAGCAGTTCTGAAGGCAGCCATCAGAGGGGAGCATTGACATGGCTAAGACTCACCTTCACTGCACTGTTAAATTAATTACAGAAGGAAAAAGTTTGTTGGATTGTCTTGTGCTTCACGTGCTTCCTCTGCTCAGGATCTGTGATGCCTTTGCTAACGAGGACATGGCAAGTGCTCTGAAGGTGGTGGATTTCTCTCACAGTCTGGATTTGAGGTTGCAGTCTCGAGTGAGCTTGTGCAACAGCTTTCCCATATCTCAGACCCCTCATGGGCAGCAGCTTCTGGCAGCAAGTTCTCTTCCTTATCAGGTGAGTCTCTGTTTAGCAGGACATCTTAGTTTCTGTGTTTCCTTTGCAAAAATCTATTTTCTTAGGTTGCAATTTTCAAGTGCTGTGGAAAGCTCTGACCAATAAATACTGAATTTGACACCTGATAGAATCTTTGGCATTAAGTGAAGGGGACTAGCAGCACTGTTGAGAGTCTGTGACTACTGTATTTATTTAGAAACCTACAATAAAAACAGAAGTTTACTTCTTGAAGTTTTCTTGCTTAACAGTCTCTGGAAGATTCTGGTGCAAAGACCAATCCGGACTTAAGTGTGTGAAAGCACCAACAGCAGAAAACTGTAGTGGATTGCAGAGAGTGACAGGCATTGAACTTTGTGATGTTTGTTGTGATTACAGGTGGACTTGGTTGGCATTGCAGATATAGTCCATTTGATGCTGTTTGGGGATCATATCCAGGTCTATCAGGAGAATTCCATCTGGAAAATCAGCCAAAACCTACCAAAGTAAGTCCTTTTGCAGAGGAGGCTGCTGGGGAAGAACAGACATCTAACTTCATTTTCCTTACAGTGGTACCATCCTCAGAGCTTAGAACACACAACTTGGGGCTGTTGCTGCCAAAAAGTGTTAGTTCTGTGGGGACTGAAACTGGGGAGCTGTTGGACTTGTTCACTGGTGGCCTTAATGCTTAGGAGGCAATTCTAAGCTGAATACGAACAGTCCAGTGAAGATGATTTTGCTTTTTCCATCCTTTCGGACCACACTGCCTTAGTCTCTCTGTTTGCACCTCACAGACCAAGCTTGGAAAAGTTGATAAGTGGGTGGGTGGTGAGGGGAAAGAAAAGATCCCATGAGCATGTTGCTCTAGGAGTGGATTTAGTTTGGTTTGCTCTTTTTTCATTCTGCTGAGACAGAGGCCAGGGCTGTCTGTAACAGTAGCAGAAACAATTTACTACGTGCACAGGAAGGAAAAGAATTTACAACTGTCATTCAAGATGCAAGTGCAAACAGCTTCTTTTTGGAAGCTGCTCTTTGTCCTCAGGTATTAATTGCTACTGCTCTCTTTTAGGCACGTGTTTTGGCTGTTAAGATTGCTCTGCCTTCCTCTGCCCTTTTTTGGTTCCTAGGTTGTTCATGTTCTTAGTCACATCCTGCAGCATCCTCTGCCTTGGCATTTCCTAAGGATTTTCCAGAACTCTCCCCCCCATGACAGCAGTTGCTGTGTTCAGGGTCATGGGTACTGGTTGCACTGCCTGTGTGGGTACACTCCTGAAAGCACTTCCTTAAGGAAACCTTGTGCCAGTGTGGAGCTGTCCAGTTCCCTAGCAACCTGCACTGCTCACACCTCCCAGCTGGTTGTGTTCAGCCTTTGGAAAAAGCCTCATGGGCTGCTGTGTACAGGGGGGGAAATGGCCTTTTTTTTATTTACTGGTTTTCTAACTGATTCTTTTTTAATTCTGCAAGAGATTAAACTGAGCTACTGCAGATGAAGCCACACAAGGCCCGAGTTGAGAAGGTTGGAACATGGTGTTGGGGACCTGATCAGGATGTGGGTATGGGAAAAATAGCAATAACTCTCGGGATAACTGGAGCAGGAGGAGTAGTAAGTCTGAATTTGGGAGGATAGGGCTGGCTGTCATTGGAGTTTGGAGGGGAGGGGTCAATTGGAAAGGAATTGCAGTAAAAGCTGGTGACACTGGATCAAAACAATTATGATTCTGATAGAGGTAGAACTTAAAGGGAGACTTGCCAGAAGAGGAGTGAGACCTGGAAAGGGCTAGAGGAGATGAAGGAAGAAGTTGAGCATGAGTTCTGTGGAGCTGGAACCAGGCTGGAATGGCTCATTGCTCACCTGGGTGCATCAGTTCATAACTTGGAAGTTATAAGGAATTTCTTTTCCATCCTGTCTTGTGCTTTGCTTCTGAAAGTGACAGAGATTTAGGGAAAGGTGAATGTGAATTCTGATCGAGTTGTTTTTTTCACCTCCGAGTATCACTAGAAAGCTGACAGCCTGGTTTTCGGGGGAGGGGTTTTACCATTATTAAAGAATGGATTTGGGGATGTTTCAGTTCCCAGAGTCTTTTTAGTTTTTCTATTTTTTCTATACTGTTTTAGGAAACTTCATCTGTGCAAGTTTGCGAGGTAGGATATAGAAGCCGTGTTTGAATTTTTAGGACTCTTTTTGTTACTCCTTACTTTTGAACTCCTTAGACCTCCTTACCAACACTTAATCTCTTCTGCTGTGCCTCTTACTTATCTAAGCCCACGAAGAAAATGGCCTCAAGTCTCGCATATTTTTTGCTGGGTTAGGTTCTGCATGACTTAATTATTTTAGCAAATTATAAGAGTTACTAGTGTAATTGTACAGGCTGGATTCCTCCTGAGACTCTGGCTGCTGCTGTTTGGTGAGTCACTTACATAAAGCAGAGGCAGATAGTTTGTTCCCAAGCCACTGTACCTCCTGGCTCGGGGGAGAAAGTGCTGCAGTGCTCAGTAGCAGTGCAAGACTGAGGAACAAAGGGTTAGCTCTGATATCAGTTTGCCAAGACTTAAATGAGTCACTTAACCTTTTTATTCATGTTGTGTGGGTACATCTGGGAGAGGGGGGATTTATTCCTGTGAATTGTCTCTGAAATGTTATCTATACAGAACTCTGGCAGATGGAAGGCAGGGAAAAAACCCAAAGTAAAACTGGCTGTAAAACACCTTTTAAAAAATTATTTTATTTCTCTTGTAGCTTTCCTTTTTAATATTGCCTTGTTAACTTAGCTTGCAAGTGGGGAAATAAGATTTACCTCTGCCCCTTCTTCCTGAAAGGATTCTGCCAAGTTTGTTGGTTCAAAACTGTTCCTGGTAACTCCTTTAAATGCCAAGTGCTGTGGCTCAGTGTGAATGGGGATAGTGCTCAGGTGCACTAAAAGAGGTAACAGTACAAACAGGGGGGGTTAGATGTGTGTAATTCCTATCCAGAAGCTTTCTGGGGAAAGAGCAAGGGGCCCATGCATATGCAGTGAACAACACATTCCTAGTTTGCCTTGACTGGAATGACTGTTTCAGGGGTGGATCTCCCGGGATGTTTAGTGCTGAATATAAATGCAGACCCTGACAGACGTGTGTGTGTGTGTGTTGTGTGTGTGTTGTGTGTGTGCACTGTTCCACTGAACACTGCTCTGTTTGTTTTAGGACTGTTGACAGTGATTTCTGGAGTAAACTTTTTGGGAGAATTCTGAATGCAGATGGTAAGTCCACAGCGCCTCTGCTGCGGGAGTTGAGAGAGGAAATCGGTGACATGTTTGACAGCTGCTTCCAAGAACGACTTTGTGAGTCCTTAGCTGCCCTGGGAGTGACCTTCCTCCTCTAGAACTTCCTGTGACTTCGTAGAGGACAAACACACCTTGTATTATAGAGAAGAATTTGTTGTTGATTTCTTATTTATTTTTTTCCAATGTCAGCATGACAGCGATTGCAGCTGTGTCTGCAGTGCTTCACGTGGGACTTGCTAAAGGATGTTTTTGTTGCATCAGTGCCCAGATCAGTTAAGAGGCTTAGGAGTTTAACCTGTGTCTGAGCAGTTTGCCAGAGAAAATTGTTTGCCACGTCTGCCCCCTGCCCTTGTACAGCTCCTTCAAGATGTGTTTCATACCTGGTTCACACCACGCTCTTTGGAAGGGCTTTGTCCTGCGTTCAGTTGGCCTTTCAATTAATGTTTGATTGATAAAGTTGTCTTTTGAGAGCAACTCAGTCACATTAAACACTGCTGTCAGATGGTTTTGAAAGACTGGGTTTAGTGCTGGAGTTGCTGGGGATGTTTTGTGGCTGCTGGATACAAGAGCCCCCGTTTGGTGGCTCATAACCACGTGGCATTTCCCGGACACCGGAACATAACCTGGATGGTTCTACTTGGAATATGCTCTCATGGATGGTTGTCATAGGAAAAAGTAGATGAAGACATGAGTGGAAAAGCCACACAGTTAATTTTGGCTTCTTAAGGCATTTTGTTTACTTTTGCAAAGGCTGCAGTTCCTGATTGGATTTGAGCATCCTCCAGAAATCTCCCTGAAGTCTCAATTTGCCATAAGTGAAGTGTTTGCAGGTTTTTGTGTGAGGTTTTGTGGATAGATATTTGTGTTAACCTTTTAACCATTGTATTACTGAAACCAATAAAAAGGCTTCATTTTATTCAAGACAACAAAATTTACATGATCCAAACCCAATGTACTATGTACTTTAAACATAGAGAACCTCCTCAGACTTGGCATTTACCTCCTCACAGCTTCTGCCACGCATGAAAGTGAGAGCACACAACTGCTTCACCAGGAACTTTCATCTCCCTGGAAAGCCAAACTGGCTGGGTTCTTTCATTTGGTTCAATTGTCCAGCCGTGGTTCTGTTGATTCTCCTGTTTGTGTTGTCTCCAAATTCTCTTCTGGAACTTTAATTCTGGTTTTTTTCACATGGCTACAAACCACCTTGTTTCCAGTTTCTTCTGCGTATTCCAGCACTACTCCTCTTGCTTTGGCCTGTATTCTTTTTCCTCTCCCAGCTTCCTAATGCCTTTTTTATGTGCTCCTGTAAGTCAGGAGTGGGACCTAAATGCCCTGATAGACCAGCTTTAATATCTAATGTAAAGTGCTGCAGAAGAATTTATTTTGGTCCATTAATGCCTTAAATAATGCTTCTTGTAGTACAAGTCATTGATAAGTCATGTACTGAGCACACAGATAAATAATGATTTGTCTCTAGCCAGAGTTAAGAGCCAAGATCACTGGGAGAGCAACTAGGAGTCCAATGCATAGCTAAGTTCTAAAAACATTGCATGTTTGTTCTTTAGCTAAAATTTATTTTCTTTTGCTGATCCTCTAACTTTTGCCTTTTAGGCAAAATCGGGGGGGGGTCTCACTTCCTCCTGTTTCAGCTTATATCCTGCAGCACAGGTCTGAAAACCAGGTAGCTTAGGAAGAGAACATTGCTAAGCAAGTATCACTCATCCCAAGGACTTCTCAGGCAAGACATGTTTCCAGGCAGTACAGGACAACTTCACCACGTCTAACTCAGAAGGCTTTTGAGAACAGCCTGAATGCACAGATAAGAGCTCTCTGCAGAAGTTCAGCAAAGGTCTTTAAAAGCTGTAAGTGAACCTATTTGTCTATAAGGAGATGTATTTCAAAGCTGCAATCCTCCACTATTACTTTGATGTTGACTTGGCACCTGTTTTCTTTCTGAACAAGAAGTGTGTTAAATCCTTCTCTGTGTAATAAGCCTGCCCCCGATCAGTTAGTCTTCATGTATGTCCCAGACAACACAAAACTGCCCCCAAGTCCTGTAAAATAAACACAGCAGTGGCTTTATCACCCTGGCCGTAATAAACACACACAGATAACAGAGGGAGGAGCAGGGATAACAAAGAGCAGTCACCTCTTGTGCTGGTTGTTCTGTTCTGCTCCAGTGAAACTCTGCCTCTCATCCACACAGGTAAGTCTCTGCTCCCCCAGCCCATGAGCTCATTGCACCAACATGTACCAGGAGGGCAGGGAGGTCTTCTTTTGACATCCTTGTTGTATGTTCAAGTAACTCTGCCTCCAACCTTCAAAGCTTTTCCTAAGCATCACTTTTGAATCATTGTGTGACAGGCAGATGCTCTCACAGGCTGGGATTTTCACAGACTTGTCATGAAACAGGAGAGAGACCAGCCTTGCCCATGAGATATTTGGAGATAAAAATTGTCTTAGCAGTGTCCAAGGAAAAGAGGCAACTACAGATCCTGGGATGTCAGGAAGTGCCACAGGGGGTGGCTGGCAGGGTGAAATGTGTGAAGGGGGTACAAGTCCTAGTCAGGTTATCACAAAACAATGTGGTGAGGGAATCTGAGCTCTAGCGAGTTTTAATACACTGTTATATAAATAAAAGTGCACCAAGGAAAGTAAATCCAAGGATTTACCAGGTTGTTTGAGAATAAAACTTGACCAGAGATACAACAGGGATGTCTGGAAGATCTCTGCAGTCTTGAAGTGCTTTGATTCAGAAACAGTGAGAGAATCAAGCTGTTAATATCCACTCTATTGTGTTAAGTGGAAAGGAGTCTAGAAATAATGGCAGGAAGTCACTAAGCCACAAAAATATGCTACCTATAAAAAAATAGAGGCTGATCGAGCTGTGGGTGAGGCAAACCCCACAGGTGTGAGCCATTTTCTGCCCTTAAGCTCTGGCAGCTGGGGTTGGAGAAGTTGGTTCCACTGTCTCCAGGGCTCCTGGGGAATCAGTGCCCACACACAGGTGCTCCAGGTGACCCCTGAGTGCCAGGGAGTGGAACCACCAATGGTGGGACAGAACCTAACGACTTTCCAAGGTACACCTGCACATAGTTAAATATATTGTGAGCTGACACCCACTTTACCCCTGAAGAGATCGTGGTAAGGAAGCTCAAGGAAGGCTGAGGAGCACTCATCATCTGCTGGTCTCAAAAGGTAGGTGATTTTTTAGATTTAAAATCCTAAATGTGACGTAATTGATAAAACTTATCAGATATATTCTGAGTGCAGTTATCTGAGATTTTCCCAGCCTGAGGTCTGTGTTATATAGATTAAGAGGTGTAAGCTTGGGCTTGTGCTAGCAGGTAATACTTGGCTTTTTGATTTTCCAGAATGAACTAGAAGGGGTAGGCAACTCAGCAGGGCTACAAGGATCTCGTGTGGTTATGCAGGGAGAAAACTAGAAGGGCCAAAGCCCAGTTAAAGCTTAACCTGGGTCCTGCAGTAAAAACATAAAAGCAACAGGGCAAACAACAAAAGGAGGGCTGAGGAGAATCTATGAAGGGTGTTGGGGCACCCTCAGTAAGAAGTGGTTGAGTCACTATTCCTGGAAGGATTTAAAGGATATATACAGGTGGCACTTGGGGATGTGGTTTGGTGGTGGGCTTGGCAGTGCTGGTTGGGCTCTGAGAGGTCTTTTCCAACCCTTATGATTCTGTTATTCAAAGTAGACAAATCACCCCTCCTGCATGTGTATCAGCAAGTAATTCTAAGCCTTTCCTCTGTGCTGCTGCTGATTTCCCACTTAATAAATATTCCAAATGACCTGGGGCTGAAGTGCAGCTCCTGAGGTGCTGTGCTCCAGGCTGTGCCCGGTGATTTCCCCTGAGGAAACCTGTGTACAGAAGATGAGAGTTCTTATTCTAAGAGAGTTATTTGGCTGTGGGCTGCAGAACTGCTGGTTAGAGTCTCTGCTTCAGCCTGGGGCTATGGGCACTGCATTTACATTAACTGTGCTTATACAGACTGCCCTTAAAGCTGGATAAAGGACACTTTACCAGCTTCATTCTCTGGGTTCTTACTGTTTTACACTCGTTGCCCCTCTGCTTGGTTTATCCAGCAGAATGCCATGGTTGGAAACTTAGAAATATGAAGGTTTCATTTCCATAACATTTTAAATTATTAAGCGACATGTGGATATTGAGGTCACTAAGTAAGACTGGGGAAAAATGTTCTTCCTTTTGTTGGTTCTGTAAATGGTTGTTTCATACTCTCCTTTTGTAATAATTACCATCCAGAGCTATTTAATTATTGATCCCGTGGCTCCAGCTGGTGTGACAGTGTGATTTGCAAAGCAGGAGCAGCACCTGAGGGACACAAAGGCAACTGTCAGTGTTCAGGTTCTGGGTCTCAGCTGATTGTTGTTTTCCCAGTGCTTTGGTTTCTCCTCAGTTTTTAGGATCTTGAAGCTAAACTAGTCATGTACTTTGATGTAGTGTGGTACTCTGTGTAATCATTCCCTCAGGGATCATTTTGTAGCGAAAAATGTTGGAATAGTGCAAAATTCAGTGGTGAATGTGGCTTGTTGGTGTGTTCCTTTAGTATCCAGTCAAAACAACCAGCAAAGGCACTGGGCTGTTCTGCCCCATCTGCAGCTGCTCCTGAAGAGCCTGGGTTGGTGCTTCACCTGTGTGTGAACTGAACTGGCTGCAACTTGTCCTCTCCTGAGCCTGTTCCCTTGGTTCCCAGCCCAGTCCTGCTGGTACCCTTTGAGAGAACAATGGCAGAGGGCACCCCTTGTTTTAGTGGCACATCCCCTGCTCCTGCTGTTTGTAGGGGAACTAGGGATGGCTTTTCCTCGTGCTGATTTACTGGAGCCACAGTCTTTTATCGTAGAAACTCTGGCTTAGATCCTGTCTAAAAGCAGCAGGTTTTTATCAAGATGTAAAACAAGTGTCAGCTGGGAGGAGTCCTGACTAGCCTGAACCAGAAACCTTACTCTCAGCTGTGAAGGCAGTCTCTGATTTGCTTAACATGGGCAATGTGTAACAGGAAAAGTCCAGTTTTATGCAATTAGAAAAGTTATTATTCCTCCTTATGTCCTGGAAAAGCACGTTTTTCACTTGAGGAGTTGGACAACAACGGAAAACTCTCAATGATCCCGTTCTCAGCTCTTTGAACACATAATTCCTACACAGCTGAACATGGGAGCCACCTTCACTGCATCTCTGAGTTTCTGCTCTACATGTGCTCCGTGCACCAAGTCCAAAATGGTGTTTTCCTTCCTTTCAGCTGAACTGAGGAGGCCTTTGTCCAAGTCAGCAGTACATGTGTCCACACATCAGAACATTCTCAATTACAAGCTTAAGTTTCTGTGGGCTTTCAGTGTATGGCACATTCTTCACTGTCTTAAACTTTATTGTGGTTTCCACGGTGATCTTTCCTGATGCATCCCCAGCCTTTCCTGCAGGATGCTCAGCAGTGTGGGTGGAGTGGGAAAGGCAGAACAACTGCTGTGTGAGGAGGAACACACTGGTGCATTGGATGAGGCTTATGGAAAAGAGTTACTTCTCCAGTTTCCCTAATAAGTACACACTGGTCCTCTTGAAATGGGAGACAGCAAGTCAGGAAATGCTGTTTGTGTAGCTGGCCATGTTGAAAAGGAGAGATGAGAGCCCTGCTTCTCCTGACTTTTCCTACCATATTTCATTACAGTAAAAGCCAACCTGTTGGGTGCTGAGCTGTGAATGCTTTAGCAAAGCCCTTGTAATGCTTTTGTAGTTTTGTTAAACTTGTATTACTGAGACAAAGAGGGTTCCAGACTGAGGACAAACCTTCCCCTGCCCACTGCTCCTGGCTCTGCAGTTTGGGTTTGCTCATTTATAAAACTGGTATTGTACTTTTATGTTTATTTTCTTACCTACATATGCACATTTATAAATTTTTCACTTCTGCAGAGGCGAAATGGTTCATAAAACCAAGGTAACACTACACTCAGTTGCTGCTTTTCCTCACCTGCTTTGGGATTGGAAACTTCTGTGGCTCCCTCCCAGAGTGGTGCTTTTGGGCAGTTGAAATGTGTGATACAACCAATCATATGGCACCAAAATAGGCTTGGTATTGATTAGTATCCAGAGACTAAAACAGGGAAACCATTGCTCTGCCTGGTGCTGTTGTTTAAGCTGGAGTGTAGCTGTTCCACCAGCTGCCAAGATCCAAGCTGTTTTCTTTGAAAACCTAAGGTGGTTTTTTTTTTTAACTTTTACACTGAATTTTGGGCTTTGACCTGTATCTTGGTGAATAATTCTTAGCATCCAACTTCTGGGATGTCACTCTCCTGTCAGACTTTGGTGTGATAAATGGTTGCATGTTTGGTTTGGGTGCCATACACATAAATAATACTCCTTTGATGTCTATGGTAGCTTTCCTGTCCTGGTCTTAAACCACCCTTTTATTCCAAGTGCATTTTAAAATTATTATTTTTGTTCCTGTCTAAGTTTATAATCCTCCATTTCTTCTCTCTTCTGTGTTTTACAATTTTCATATGTGCTAAAGGTTTCCTTCTCTGAGGGTTGTGTTGATGTGCAGTGGCACCCCCATAGCCAGGGCCAAGGCAGCCAGTCCCAGGAGCTGCACTCTGCCCCTCGGGGTCCCTCCAGCTCTGCATGTTCTGTGATCCCAGGAGTTACTGCAGAGCCTTTCCAGAAGCCAGGCTCTCTGTGACTCCAGAAGCCAGGCTCTGTCCTCCCACAGGTGTATCCCAGTGATGCTGCAGAGTTTTTTGGGGGTAGAAGTTACTACACAGACACAGTTATTTGCCCTGGAAAGCTGAATCCAGCTCTAATGAATGAAGTCCCAAAGCTGGCAGCATTCAGCACTTTCATGGGCTGGGGATATTTTCTAGCAAGAAAATTAATTTCTGAGACTCGTTGACAGAAACATCAGGAATGGATCTGCTGCCTTTGTCTCCACCCACCCCAGCCAAGAGTGGGGGGAGAGGAGCAGCTTTTTTTATAAATAGCTCCCTTCCTGTTGTATTTGTAAATTCGGTGCTTTTTGTGTCAGTGACATCACCCTCTTCTCCATGGCAACCCCCTCCGATGGCAAAACTGCAGGGCACTGCCAGAGGAACTCAAACCAGCACATGAACAGGTTGAATGGAGATGAGTTAATTGAGAAATAGTGCAGGGGCAATAGGAGGGGGTGGGAAACAGCAGCGAGGAGGTTCCTGCCAGCTCTGCTGCTCCAGCAAACTGTCCCCTGGCATGGCTGGTTCCCAAAGCTCTGCCCCATCTCCTCTTCGTGTAAGTCCCTGTCAGGAGGAGGCAGGTGGAAGGCAGGCAGGCATCTTACTCCCCATCTCCCGTGTGTCTGGAGAGCAGCACTACAGGTGACTAAGCAGGAGGAGCATGGCTGACTCACTCCTGAGTTATTTTCTCACTCCTGTTCTCTTCCCCCTCCCATCTTTTCTGTTTGTTTTTTAGCTTTCACCCGACAGTTTGCATTTTTCCCCAGGCCCTGATGTGAAAGAATTAGCAGCAGGCTTTCTTGTTACCTAATGTTCACAAAAATGTGCTTGTGGTTATCCACGGGGGAAATGAAAGCCAACTCCAAAAGCAAGAAAAAAGAGTTCTCTGGATAAAACACCTCCATCTTAAAAAAAAAAAAAGGCATCTCCTTTCTGAATGTTGTTCAGGAAATACTGAAGTGACTGACGTGCCAGAAAGCTGTAAATAACTGGTTTCCTTATCAAGATACCTGTGGAAAACACCTAATTGCCTCACTGGCTGCCCTGCTGGTCTTGACTTGATTTCTGACCCAGCTGCAGTGGGGGAAGCCATTGCACTTGCTGCCTTGACTCCAGCATTGGGTTCTGCTGGTTTCCACTTGGGACTGAGGAGCAGGAACATAGTGGTTCCAGCTGCTTCAATCAGCTTCCTAAATCTGTCCTCATTTACACACCTATGAAGTCTGAAGCCTTAGAACAGTTTCCCTTCCTTCTGCAGGGTGCCAGGAGACCTGGTGCTGAAATTTAGCCTGCAAGAGGTGTCAGCCTTGTATTAGAGTTGGGGTTTTTGTGGCACAGCGGGACATGTGCTGGTCTTGTGTAACTTGTCCAACATTCCCAGAGTCCTGACATCCAGAGAGGGGCATGGCAACACTCCCGGGAAGGAACTCCGTGATGGGATAGCACTGCACCTGCCAGTCATGGCCTGCTGTTTGCAGGGCCCAGGAGCCTTGAACCACAGGCTCTCCCAGTGTGAGGCTCTGCTTCTGGAGCTCCCTCCCCATCCCAGTGTGAAGCCAAGCCTGTGATTTGCACGGAGTCTTTACACACCGGAATCTTGATGAGTATCTCGCTCTTGCCTTTTGTGCAAAATGCCACTCAAGGCACTGTGCCATCCTCTCTGCTGAGCTCACAGCACCAGCCCACGACAAGAAAGGTCCCAGAAAACATTGACTCACTGCATCCCAGCATCCTGCCAGGGGACGTGTCTGCAGTGAGATCTCCTCAGCTGGAGCAAGTTTTAATGGAATGGATCACTGTGAGGCTGTTTTACCTTCCCTGAGTGTGCTGCCACCTGTGCTGCCTGCCAGGACAAGGGCTAGGGGGCACTGGGATTGCTGCCAGTGCTGGGCAGGACACAGCTGGAGCTGGGGGTTTGCATGTGCAGGAGGAGCTTTCTGGAGAAGCTTTCAGATGAAATTGCTGAGAATTTTTGCCTGAAGCAAGGGATGTTTCCCATGTTTAAGACAAGCAGTAACCTGCAGTTAGAAGGAAGAAGGGACTGAATTCACTCCAGAAGTATTTCTCCAGGATCTTTTTTTCAAGGTAAGCCTGCTCTTGTGGGAGGTAGATGGGGCAACAGGGTCCACTGTTCTGAACTCTAAAACTGAAGCGATTTCTACATTTTTGTTACCTTCCTAAGCTGTAGAACTGAAATAAATCTGTCTCTGGCACTCCCTTTTTAGACTGAAAATTTAAATCGACCAATAAGAACTAATTTTCTGAGGTCTGAAGCCTTAAGAAAGGGGTGAGGGAGAATGTTTTTAACACTGCCGTGTGCCTGCCTGTGTTCTAGTGGTGAATGAATGCCTGACTGTGCCTCTAAACCATATATTTAAATAGCAGAATAATGGGCGTTGTACAACAGCAGGTGAATGAAAGTAAAACGTAGTAAATAGACATCAGCTTATGGTTTATTAATTTTATTTAGTGGTTTTAAACATTTATAGAGTATTTGTTGTCCTGTAGGAGGCAAAATGATGGTTCCTGCCTTGAACTGGAAGGTTTTTAATTGGCATGGTTTGAAGAAATGTCGATGAAAGCAAGAGAAAGGAGATAGGTTTTTTAAGCATCTGTTTGAATGGCACCTGAACAACCAGTTTATTGCTGTTGAAAACTATCTGTGGAGAGACCAGAGGAGAGGTCCTGCAGTCCCAGCTGCAGGAAAAACCTTATTTAAGGTAGGAAAAAAATACCTTGAATGTAAATGTACAGAGATGGCTCTGAAAAATACCTGGTAACATCTAAAAATTGTGTAATCATCTCCTCCTGCCCAGTATAAACCATAAACTGAAACTCCTCCTAGCTGGGAGCCCTCCAGACTGAGAGTTGTGTGCTTAGGTTGTGGGGGGTAAATTACAGTCCTTGATGAAAGTCCAGTGAAGGTGCTGGAGCCTTGGGGGAATGCACTTGCTGAGCCTGGAAGTGCAAGGCAGAGTGTCCACATCTTCCCTTTGCACACTGATGGATATGATAGTTGTATGCAGTTCTATTTTGCCCATGGAAAAGGAATAGCATGTGTGCCCATGAAAGCAAATCCACCTTCTGTTTAGGGAAGTAACTGTAGTCTGTAAACTCTTGGAGAAAGCCCTGTCGACTCTGTGAGGAGTGAAATGAAAACGCTTTCTGGCTGCTGCCTCTTCCTTTCCCCAGGCTGGGGGAGACTGGAGCGGTGCCTTCAGGGAGATTTGTGCTCTGGGAGGGGTGAGGCTGCCTGGGGAAGGGCACCTGTGCCCGTGTGGAGCCAGGGGTCCGTGCCAGGAGGGGCCGGCGCCCGCAGCCATTGCATAACCCTGGGCTGGCTCCACAGCCACTGCCAGGCACTGGAGCAGCCAACGCGCTTGGACGCTGTGCTGCAGTTGGATTCCACTTGGTGGAAGTAGTTGAGGGTATTCCTGCCAACCTCCCAGGCAGGAGTCATCCGTTCTGCCTCTGTCGCTCGGGGAGCATGAATGAATGACTCTTGAAACATTAATGTAGAGCAGCTTCCAAGAATGCTGTGTACTGAAGCCTGGAATACATTGTGATCTGATTCACGAGCCAGGGTCAGCAAAGGCTTTGAAGAGGTGTTTGCCCAGTGGGTGGACACGCTGCACTTCAAACTGCCCAAGAAAACCACAACATCAGAGGGCAGGGGAGCAAAGTGTGAGCAAAGCCCCAGAGGAGCAGGGGAACCCAAGAGGGACAGTAGGAGCCACACGCTGTGGGCTGGTGGATGGGACAGCACAGCAGCTTGGGGATCTGGGGGGCTATGGAAGGTGCTGCTGCTCTTGGCAGCGTCACTTGACATCGTTTTAGGTTGGAATTCTGCATAACCAGTGTTCAGCACCAAATAATGCATGGAATGGTTCTTTACATGGGTAAAACCTTGTGTTTTGGCTGATAGGATTTCATGGGAGAGGGAGGCTTTCTGCAGCTCCAGAGAGGGATCAACAGAAGGAAACAAGTGATGCTGCTGAAGAATGCAAAGTAGAGCAAGCTAGATAAAGGTGATCCTAATTGAGGAGGAGGGTTGGTATTTAATTAAAACTACTTCTAAAACCCAGGCTCATAGCAGTAAAATAAATAATAGCAGGACATGAGTAATTCCTCTTGGGGGAATGTCAGAGACAAAATTACACTAATGTAATAATGAGGGGCCTGTGTGCAATTGCTCAGAGGAATAGGAACAGGGTAGAAGGATTTTTCACTGCTAAGAAGTTCAAATGTGGTTCAAGTCAAAAGGGACTGAAGCCTGTTAAAGCACAAGCTGCTTGGGGCTCTTGGGCTGTCTGAGCTCCTGAGCTGGACTTGGCAATCCCAGTACAGAGCTGGAGGTCGAGCTCCTGAGCTGGACTTGGCAATCCCAGCACAGAGCTGGAGGTCGAGCTCCTGAGCTGGACTTGGCAATCCCAGCACAGAGCTGGAGGTCGAGCTCCTGAGCTGCTGTAGCGAACGATGGCAAGTTCAGTGTGGCACTTGCACTCCTGCTGCTCAGTCAGGGTGTTTGCAGTGGACTAAAAATAAGTACTTCAGGCCAGACTTGGGACAACTGAGCCATGTGTTGTGCAAGTGGAGGCAAGAAAGGACATTAAACCATCTTGATCTTCCTTATTTCCCTCCCACTCCTCATTTCTAGTGGTGAAATCATCTCAGAGCTCTACCTGCATTCCTCAAGCTGTGATGCCCGTTTTGATGAGGTGGTTAAATAGCATAAACTCATTAAGCACTCCTGACTAATACTCAGTGACATAACAGCATTTCTTCTCCATAGCTGGCTTGCATAATGCTGCATTTCAGTTTGGGTTACCCTTTCCATGTCATGCTTCTCGTTTCTGTGATGTCCATCTGTTTACCAGACGAGGTTCTGGTGGCGGGGGCAGGGAAATAGTCTCAGAATACAAAAAGAACAAGCCCCACAAGTGAGGCCAGCTGGGGCTTGGAGCAACCTGGTCCTGAGCAGTGAGAGCAGCCCCGCTCCAGCTCTGAGCAGGGTCACTGGTGCAGCCCCAGCTGAGGCCCTGCAGCAGCATCCCCTGGCCAGGCCTGTGTCCTGCTGCTGTGCTGTGGAGAGGTGAAAAACCATGCGTAGGAAAGACGGCTTAGTTGTTAAAATGAAACAAATCATTTCAAACTAGAGAGCAAATGCACCCAGCAGCTTCAGCTGACTGTGTTCACTGACTGTGAACAGATCATGTCAACTTGATGTCTCTGAGCTTGATTGGTTTTCCCCTGAGAACGGGTTCAGTTGGGCTGTCTGAGGTGTCAGCACTACCTTAGTGATGCCCTTCTGGCCTTCTGACTCTCCTTTCTGCCACAGGTATCTGTTCTGGATACCTTTTTTTTCCCCCACCTGTGTCAGCCTTGGAGTTTTCTTTCAAACCTGTGACTTCTCAAGGCACAGCAGGAGCTGAGGATCTTTATAGCAGAACTGGAGAACTGGGCTTAGATGAGGAGAAGAGGTGTGAAAGTCTTTCCTTAATCTGGACCAGGAACAGAGGAGTTAATATGTGCGGTGGCCAGAAGGCTCTACACAGATCTTAAAATAACCAAGAACAGGATAATTTGGCTTAAAAAACCATCTGGGTCTTGATTCAATGCTCATTAAAATTCATAGTAGCCTTATGACTGGCTTGTGGAAGAATTAAGTAGGGTGTTACACTTTATAATGAGTACTTTGGGCCCTGGCCAAGAAAGTACATCACTGCCTATAACAATGCTAGAAATTAACTTCTTTCCTGTAACATACAGCTCAGAATCAGGATCTTTGAAGCACTTGTGGAAGTCAGTGAAAAAGCTCTGCTTTCAAGGGATTTTGGATTGCACCCCTAGAACAGCTGTTAGGGCTGGCTCTGGGAAGAAGTCTCTGGGGAGTGGCCTCTGAGCTGTTCCTGCTGCAGCAAGCTGTCCACTTCGGGCACACTCACAGGGAGCCTGCAGGGATCAGAGCTCTGAGCGTGCAGGGAGAGGGGGGAAATCAGACTGCAAACCCAGCTGCTGCTCTGCAATATACAGACCATAAAATGAAAAATGTGTGCTGTTTATTTCATTAGAAACGTAAATGTAATAACTAATGTCACACGGAGTTCAGGTCTCGTAGCGCCTCATCAGCCATAAGGTGCTCCAGTCTGTGACTGCTACTGAGGCAACCTCCTGATTTCTGACCCTTTCTTATAAAATACTGGCCGGTGTTAATAGGGAAGAAAATACCAATTCTGCTGCTCACTCCCAAATCGGGAGTTTGTGAAGCTCTTTGGGCTTTTGTGCTCTCTTCCAAGTTCTAAATATGTTCTCCTGAAGCGTCTCCGAACAGCAGCTGAGTGACGTAAAGCTGAGCCGGGAACTTATTTAGGGAACGTTGCCTTTTATTCCTGTGGTGTTTAAAGGCATGTTTTCAAAAAGGTCTCTTAGAACTCAGGGTCACCTGAATTGTGTCTGGCTACTCCTAACTGGTGGTCTGGGTTGGGGGCTGTGGCCGTACCTTCAACAAATGGCAGTCCCAGTTTAAAGAAGGAAATGAAGGAATTTTCCAGATAACTACTCAAGTATTTCTGTAACAAATCTTTGTTCACAACTCTACCCCAGGCTTTCAGTTTTCATCAAAGTTCTGAAGACCTAAATAAGAAAATGCTCATTTTGAGTGTTAACAAGAATTTGTTTTCAAAGGTCACATGTGCAAATGAACTAAGTTAATACTTATTTTATTTGAATGTATTTTTTTTCTGAATTCATTTGCTTGTAAAATTTATTTGGCACTTCAGAGAGAGCACATGAGCAAGAAAAGTATTTTTGAATTAGTAGCTTGAGGAATGATGAAGTAGATGATGAACTGAAGTTTTTCAGTTATTTTTACAATGCCATCTTCAGAATCTCTAAATGTGCAGAATGGGAAACATTACATTTTATTTACAGTTTAAACGACCATGTTTTATGTCACTCCTTCTTGAATTATTCTAATTCAGAATGTGGAGATTTCCTTTAATGTTTCTATAGATATAAATAGACATGTCTCAGTGGATTATTTTCTGGTGTCACGTGGGAGAGGCTTCCGGTTGAGTTATTCCACCATGGTTCCCCTCTCCCAGCAGCCAGCAGGGCCCAGGCTCATTCCAAAGGAAGGACGTTTGCTCTGCCAGCAGCCAGCAGGTCCATGTGCTCAGGAGGGCTGTGGCTGTGCCCAGCCTGGCCTCCATTAATCACGGGCTGCCTGTCCTCTGGAACTGACCTGAGTGCCCGTTTCAGTTCCTTACTGCGGGATCTGACAGCATTAATAGTTGCACACATGCTTTGGGCAGTTCTGAAACTTATTTTTAATGGAGAAAATGGCAGTTGGAGCTTTACTGTGTGTGCTGCTGAAACTGTGTCCCAGAGCAACCAGCACCTCACACTGTCTTAGGCTGGGATTGAGGCTCTTATAAATTCCAGCCCAAATGAAGGCTCGAGGAGATTGCTGAAGATAAAGAAAATGAGAGGCTTCTCTAACTACTGTCAGAAGAGATCAAAAATCACTCTTATGGGAGGTAGAAATGAACTTTTCCTCTCTCCTCTGTTGTAGCAGTTAAGAGCACCAGACAAGGATGTCACAGCTACCATTTTTCTATATTATATCAATAAATCTCTGAGTGGGGATTATAACCATTTAATCCTTTCCAACCCCTCCCGAGGACTCCAGAGCATTCACAGCTTGTGGAGCCAAGGGAAACCGAGGGTACAGTATTGGGACAAGCTGCTTTCAGTGGCAGAACAAGCAGGTCCAGTTCCTGCACTGCAGGTTTGTGGCTGCTGAACTGTAGGCCAGGCTGCTGAGAAAAACAGAACCTGAAAATAAATAATAGTAATAATAATAATAACATCCCCCCCCCCCATGTTTAACTCTTCACCCATCTCCTTTCCAGTGAGAGGAAAGCGAATGCTTGGTCCAACCTCTGCAGGGGGAATGGGTTGAAGTTTTGAATACCCCTCCCCTGGCAGGGGGTTGAGATGCATTTTGGATACTCATCCCCATCACAATAGTCAACCCTTCCTTTCTTCTCTTCCTCGGATTCTATTCCAACAGCTGCCCTGCCTCTACCAGCCTTCCCCCCAGATGAGCTCCCATACAGCACTGGAGGGCAAAGGCCCCTTCTGCCCCTGCTGCCCAGGGGGGCTGCTGCTGGGAGGGGATGTGACACCCGTTCCCTGGCACAGGATTAGCAGTGCAGCTTCCTGATTTTCCTGAGGTGGGCTGAATGCCTTCAGCTGCCTAAGGCTGAGTTGTTCCCTGCCTCCACAAGCAAGTGGGATGGGAAACCTGTGCTGCATGGAGCCACGTGCCTGGATTTTGACAAGCATAAACTCCAACCCTCCAATTATTCTAAGCTCTTGAGAGTTGGGTTTGAACGTACCCAGAGGTAGAGGGTGAGTAATGTCAGCACAGGGTGTTAGACTTGTGCTGCCGTTATTTTGGCCACTAGGAATTTGCTGGATTCTGGTTAATTCTGGAGTGATAGCTGACTGACCTAGTTATTGGGGACAGAGGCTGGGTCTGTGCTCCTCTGCTGCCAGCCAGGGATTTCAATCTGCATTTCTATAGCATCCTCAAGGATCGCAGCCTGCTTGGAAAAACAACAGATTAAGCCGCCTCTGTTGTGGGGGAGTTGAGCATTGTCACAGTCATTTTACCAGCCTGCAGAATGACTTTCCCAAGGTGACCTGGGAATCTGTAGGCAACGCCGGCTTTCTGCTGGGATGCTGCCATTGCAGGACTGATCGTCCTGACTTCTGTGGGAAGCAGCAGATGCACCTTTTGTAGAGGGTGGCACAGGCTTGTCTGGTGGAGTGTGACGTTACTTCTGTAATAACCAAATGAGTGTGTGCAGTTTTTGCAAGTAAAAGATCTGGAAGAGGTGTGAGGTGGCTATGATCCAAGCTGTATTGATTTTATCTGCAGGGAACGTCTACCAAGCCACAGGAATTTAACCAGTAGCAAAATAGCCTGTGCTGTGTTCAGGTGATCTTCTTGAGCTTTAACTTCAACTTCTCACCAGAGCGGGAGTTGACATTTTTAAAGTCTGCTGTTTCCTTACTCTCTTTAAGCTTAACCTGCTTTCTTCACTTAATGGAGAGGGTGATCAGGCATCAGAAGGGGCTGGAGGTGGTGGAGTCCCCAGCCCTGGAGGTGTGCAAGAAACGGCTGGACACGGCACTCAGTGCTCTGGGCTGGGTGACAAGGTGGTGCTGGGTCAAAGGGTGGACTCCATGATCTTGGAGGTCTTCTCCAACCTTTGGGATTCTGTGATTCTTGCCTCTGGTGTTCTCAGTTTGACAAAATTTCCTTGTGCTGTTTCCTTGCTGGCTGTGCTTTGTTCCACCATTGGAGTTGCCTGGCCCAGGAGAACCTGGCTGTAACCCAAGGAGAGCCTGAAGCAGCACAAATTTCCTTCATCCATGTGACCCAGGCTGATTGTGTTTGGAATGTGCATATGGTGAAGAGGGACTCCAAGCTCCCCACCGCCCTGGCAGATTTGAGTGTGCTCTGGCTAAACCAACTTCCATCTCTTCAGCTCTGGTGCATTTGTGTTTTGTTTGGAACTGGAAAAAAAGGCCACCTGGTTTAGACTGTAAACCTCGGGGAGTTTACAAGCACACGGGGTGAGCTCTGCTCTGTGGTGGGAGTGCCGGAAGGGCTTTGTCCTGCTGGGATCTCTGGACATTCTCTGGGCAAGGGCAGCAATGCATAGCGAGCAGGAGGATAACCCCAGCCTTGGCCATGCAGGCAGCTCTCCTGGCACCTCCTGCCCCCCTCTGAACCGACAGCCTTGGGGGAAGGTGGCTGAGCTGTGAGCACTCAGTTAAAGCGAAACTGCCTCTGGATTGCTCCCTCCTTATCTCCAGCCCTGGCTAATGTCATGTGGTGATTATGAGACTCCCAGACTTGATTCCTATCTCTAGCTTCCTCCCACCAGCTGGTGCTGATGTGTGAATTTGCAACACAGCTCTTCTCCTAGTGACCCCTCTGGCCCCATCCTTGCTGTATTTTGTTCGCTTCCCTGACCAGCTTACTCTGGATTTGCAGAGCCACGAAAGAGAAGAGGGGAGGGATTCTTTGTGGAAGAGCATTTGTGCCCCCTATCAAACCCCTGAGCTCAGTGGAGCCCTGCTGGAAGGTCTGGCTCTGTGGGTGGAATTGCTGTAGTTCTTATTGGGACTTCCTGAGTGTATCAGATTTCCTGTTCCTTAGTGTTAGGCTTCTCCTGGAAGCTTTGTTCAATAAAAATAAATTTTCCTTAGGAGTTTTCCCAGTTCCCACAGGCTCCAGACAGGTGGGCAGGTACATCACTCCTGGCTGAGGTAGAAGAAAGAGAGTTGACCTGGTAGAGTTGGCCTGTGTGTTTCTGAGTTTTTACTTTTGAAGTTTAGAAGTGCCCAGTCTTGCCTGTTGGAATAGGAAAACATTGAATAGTGGGGTTTTTTCCTCACAAAAGTGTGTTCCAGCAGAGATGGACAGGGATTCAATGGGACCTACTGCAGCAGTGCAGGACGTGAGGTCCCGGAGCTCTCCCGGCGCAGTGACGTGACTGGGCAGGGTGAGGAGCGAGCTGAGATCAGCATTTGGGATCTGACACTGGCTTTGCTTTGTGTCTGGGGAGGGGACAGGGAGCACGGAAGGGCCTTTGCTGGCAGATAAATCAGGCAGGCTGCGATACAAGCCTTTAGTCAGCACAGCCTGCAGCACTCGTGCTGCCAGGCCTGGAGGAGCAGCAGAGAGCAGCCGTAGGAGGAGTGGGGCGTGGAGGTCTGTGTTTATAGACATGGACCAGTATAATTATTTATATTGTCTTGTGCAATTCTCTAGGTAAGAAGGGAGCAGTGAAATGTGTAATAAAGGAACAGTCGCTGAAGGGGAAAATTAGAGGTGCGTCGCTTTTACTGGGAAATTTTTCTTCAAAGTGTGTAGGACTGCTGGGACCAAAGTGTGAACAGAAAGACTGGAAAGTGTCCTAATTTTTCATTAAGATTGTAGGCAGCAGAGGTTCACACCGACTCAGAGCTGCCTTGGTTTCATCTAAGCTTGTGTCTTGACAAGTAAAATCAGGCTCTTCCATTTATGAAGAACTTCTCTTGTTCTAGAAGACTGCCTCAGCACATAACCCAGGAAATACAATCCTCATGCAAATCTGGAGCCAGCTCCAAGCCTGGGTGACTCCTTGGAGGCTGTAAATGCCATTTGTCTGTGGCGCTCCCAACGCCCTGGTGCTGCGGGTGACTCCTCTGTGCCTGGCACAGCAGCAAAGCCCTGGTGCACTGATGACAGGGACAGTTTGTGCTCCCCGACGCGTTCCTTCCACACCTCCCAGGATCACCTCAGCTTCCTCCCCTCTGATCCTCCACCACGCTGCTCTGCCGTGGAGTTCCAGCCTTTTGGGAAAGAATGCTGTCCCCTCTCCTATTCACTATCCTTTACTATTAACAGGAACTTTCATTTTTTGATTACATCTGGGTACGGGGCCTGCCCTGGAGGAGCTAATCCCCAGACAGAAAGGAACCTGGCTAAGTATTTCCTGCATCCTAGGCAGGGAGCAGGCAGGGAGCCCGGGTCTCTGTGGCAGGCTGTGGCAGGCAGGGACCTGCAGTGGAACATCGAAGTGGTGACTGCATGCTCAGGAAGCAGCCTTCCACAACTTAGCTGGCAGGTCTGGAAATGAGGATTAGGAACCTCAGACCATCAGCTCCACTGCCAGGATTACCTTTAGGTTCTCTCTATGAACCCCAGTTCTTTTCTCCATTATAGTCCCATAGAGCTGGTGAATCCCAACTACCTCTGTGACCCTGGTTGTTGTACAGACATACTGCAGCCTTTTGAGGTGGGATGGAGGGGCAGGAAAAGAAATGGGAATGAAGGAACAAGGCTAAAAGGTCACTGGGCTGGCCCATCTCTGCTGGACAAACCACTCCCAGCAATAATGATGACAACCTAATGATTGTTTGTACCATGTCAGTTATTTATTTTAAGGGCAGTTCAAAAATCAAACAACCAACCCCCCAGCCCCCCCCCCCAAAAAAAAAACCACCCCAAAACAAACCCCTAAAAAGTCATGGGAGTGGATTTTTATGGCTTTTATCTCTGGTCTTTGGACCTAAAAACACCTGAGGGTTAAGCCAAGATTGTTAGTGGTTTGGAGAGGCCAAGAAGCCTCTCAATTTGCAGTGGAGCAAGAGCAGCTGATAGGTTTGCTGACAGGAACTCTGACCTCTCCTGGGCTCTAATCCCCAAAGTGTCCTCTGCCCCTTTCATCTATGTGTCCGATGCTGCTGGTGGTGGAGCTGGTGTCCTGCTGGGCATGAATCATTTGGGGAAAGTATTTCCAGGAGCCAGGAAACCCAGAGGCACAACGGGATGGGAGGGTGATCCCAGACTCCAGAGCCGGCAGCACTGACTCACTCGCGGTAGGACAGGGCAAAAGGAAAAGCACCAGGTCATGTGCTGCTCATCTGCAATGCAAATCAATGGGGTGAATTCTTCTACAGCCAGCCGTAGAGCTGGCAATCCAAGCTTTCCTGCCAGGAATGACAAGGGATTAGTGGCAAGTCCTGAAACACAGGGCGAGATGGAGGGTTCTTTAGGAGCTGTAGCAGCTCCTGGCCCCAAGGCTGTGGAGCCGAGAGAGAAGAGCCAAGGAGCGGAGCTTTAATAAGTCGCAGTGGAGCGGGACAGAGGGGAATGGGAAAGGATCTCCCCAAGGTTCTTGCCCAAGACCCAGCACAACTCAGTGCCCAGGTGTGACTCTGAGCTCTTTCTCTCTCATTCCCTCTAGGGACCAAGAAAGAAGACAAAGAGGAGAAGGTGAGATGGTCCCAGGAGGCTCTGCTTTCGGCATATGTCGTTTTCCGAGGCTTTTCTGTGCCGAGTGCTTCTGTGTCCCATCTGCTACCACACCCTGAAATCAAACTCGGCAGCTTAGGTGCACCAGGCACTGTACAAACATGTCAGACTTGCCTCCACCCCTTTAGCTACTCCCGCTTTCTCCTGCCGTCGTTCTCTCTCAAGTTTATCGGCGTGTCAGCGGATTCCGGTGGCGGAGCATTCCCACCTCACCTCTGGGCACAGAGCAATGAGGAGTCAGGGGTAAGTGCCCTCCCGCAGATTTGGGCATGGACGTTGACTTGCTTGCTTGCTTTAAAGCCATAACAGCCATCCTAATGGCTGCTGTTCTGTGGGATTTGTGCCCTGTGTTTACAGAGGACTGGGTTTGTCAGTTTGAACTAACGTCTCCACTCCCCAGTGGCTGTGCTGCCTTGGCTTAACCCCTTCCCTTCGGAGCTGAGCCGTGCCACGGATCGGTGTAACGATCCCACGTGTGTTGGCAGTGCCAGCCTGGGGCGAAGGGAGAGCAGAATAGTTCGAGGGGTCATGCAGTTTTTTCTCTCAAGGGATGGTTCTGAACGGGAAGAAAAACCGGGAGCTGGATTCCTTTGCGAAGGAGTTTACTTCATCTTTGCTCCTATAGCCCAGCAACACTGTCCTCCAATCGGCTTTGCTGCATGACACTGGGAGAGTTTGCCTCCAGACCCTTCTTGCTCTTCTCCCTTGGAATTGTCCACCACCAGCATTGTTGCAACAGGACTGCCAGTAAGATCTTGTGTTTTTTGCTGCCCAGGGTCTTTTAGGTGGGACGAGGTGTGGGGCTGTGGTGTTGGGGTCTGGTGATTCAGCTGACTGACACTCAAGAGGATGGGGAGTGCAGCAGGGAAAATGCCTTGTTGAATCTGAGAAGGGTGATGCTCTTAAAACCTTGGGATGAAGAAGGGGTTAAGAATTGCTCTGGATGATGCTCGAGAGAGCAGACAGCATGTCAGGAACACGCAGCTCGTTGCCTTTATGGGAGACAAAGCAACGTCTGCTCTGAAGTCTGTGGTATCTGCAAGGACCCTCAGTGTACCTTACAGAGAGGTCCAGTCAAACCCTCCTGTGTGTACTCCCAACCTCAGGCTGCTGTGCTGGCCAGGATCCTCCCAGCACTCCTGCTGAAGCCACGCTGTAGTACTCGTGTGGGGCTGGGTGTGAGTGTGTTTTGGCTGGCTGGAAGCTGGGTAATCTCCTCCTATTTAAGTTACAATCTACGATTCTATTGGGCATTTGTACTTAATTATTTTTGTCAGGTGGTAACCAACTATACAGCCAGGTATGTGCAGCGACACAAACCAGTCCTGTCCATTAATCTTTGCTTTCTTCTTTGCCAGGACACTAGTGCTTTAATGCATTTGGGGACAGAGCACTGAAAAACAGAAGAGAAATTTGTGGTGAGTGCAAGCTCTTGGGTGAGGCTGGGGGATGTATGTAGAGTAAGAGACGTTTGCTGAGTCTTCCCCTGCATTTCTGAGTTCTGTGCTTGGGTAAAACCTGAGTCAGCCCCTACACAGCTGCTGGGGAAGGGAACCTGCTGCCTGACTCTCCCTCCAGCCCCGTCCCACGGGAAAGTCTCATTCCTGAAGTGTGATAAAGCTGTATATTGATGTTGATATTCCATGCTGCCTTGGTATGGACATGGTGTGTGCTGTGGGAGCAATGGCTTTTGTACCCAGTAGCAAAGCTGACCAAACAGTGGCCAAGCAGATAGCTGGCTGGATTAGTAACTGTGCTCCCAGATGGAAAGCCTGCTCCCTGCACAGGGGGTTTTTCTGTCTAGGTGGGTGTGAGCGTGGATGTACCTGGGAAGGACACTCCAGGTCCTGCTGCTTGCAAAAGTGAGAAACATAACCCTTCTTTGGTCACAAAATGGTTTTCATTCCCAAGGAGAATGAAATTAATTAAGGAGAATTCCTTAAAAGTTTGGCTGTCCTGCTTCCAATGAGGAAAAAAGAGCTCTTTTTAACCTACTTCCCTAATGTGCTTAGGGAAATTCAGAAGGAGAGAAAAGAGCTAAATGTTTGTGCAAATTGCTTTAAAGAAAACTGGTTAAAACAGCTTGGACTAGCATAGCCCAACTGCAAGTAAAAGCTCAGCCAGGCCCTGAGCTCTGTATTACATGGACTGTGTTCTTGGGTACCAGCAGGGATATGGTGCTCAAGTTCCATCCCAGTGGGAGCAGCACAAGAGTTCTGTACCTGGGCAGGACGTGTCTGTGGTACTGCCCCTGCCCCAGTCCCCTGCCTTCGAGTTATAATTGCATAGACTCGGTGCAAGGGAGACTTGGATGTTTTTAGGGAATGTCTCAGTATGGTTTAAAGTTGCAGGATTACCCTGTAGCTTGAGGACTAATGCACTGAGATGGGGTCATTAGTGCCAATACTGCTGTTCTGAGATTGATTTTCCATTCGGCTGCCAAAAGAGAGCAAGGGGGATGGAGGGTGCACAAAGACTAAAAGTCGAACTCTATTTCCCTCAGAAATATCTCAGGAAATTACATTTTCCTCAGGGCTGAGCCATTTTACTTGTAGTGTTAGTAAATGGATTATTTTGTAATTAATTGATGAACAGAGTACAGCTGTAGCCAACACCAGTTATTTGTGTGATGTTCCGAGTGCACCTCAGGTTTTAACCTGGTTTTTACTGAGGCTGTGTGAGCACTCCCACTCATGGCAGGTCTGCCCTTTGCAAACAGAGCAGGAGAACCGATATTCCCTGGGAGAAGACTTGTCTGTTACGATTTGTTTCCATCTCGGTATTGGCACAGTGAGCAGGAAGGCACTGAGAGTCAGCCAGGTTGAGGGGTTCGAGCTAGTCTGTCTCCTCTGTGTTTTGGGGCACACTGCGTGGGCTGCAGTTTTCCCATAGTTATCCTGTGGGGATAACACAGGCAAACTGCCTTGCAGGCTGCTGACAGCAATTAAATATATTTGTATCTCACTTTGGGAGAACATGATGAGCATAAACAGGGACTAAGATGGTTTAGTGTTGGTTGGAATGAAGTTTAACTCTTGCATCTCTACATTCGGGTGACTGGGACATCGCTGGAGTGTCTCTGCCAGCCCCTGGCGGTGCTGCTGGAGTGAGCACTGTGAGCCAGGGCTGTGAGCACCGGTGCCTCTGCTGGGGCAGGTCTGCCTGGGAGAACTCAGCCCTGCTCAGAGCGTGTGACTCTCCCTGCACACAGTAAGATCTGTGCCGTGCCCATGGGCAGCACAGAGCTGCAGCTTCCCTCTCGTAACCCCTCGTGCCAGAGGCAGCTGGACCCGGCCGGGCGCGGCGCTGGGATGGAGCCGCAGGACGCGGTGCCCGGCGCTGTGGCACCGCGTGTTCCCCAGACACAGCCCAGCGCCTTGGCTCCTTCCCCTGCCATGTGACCCCGCCTGCCAGATGTGGCCCCTTGTGCTTGTCCCAGCGTAACCTCTCGTCTGGCAGAGATGATGTGTCTCTTCATGTGGATTTCTGGAGACAGAACCTTAAATGTTCTTACTCTAATCTCGGTAGTATTTTTATGCTGATTTTGAATGGATCTGTCACACAAGACAGTGGAAACTGAAGCCCTGAATCCTTCAAGCCCTTTCTTGAAGCTCTTTGGTGTTTTGCATGAACAGCAAAACACAGCCACTTGTTTTTAACCCTGATGCATCCTTTGCAAAATAATGTCATTAAATGCCTGTGGAGCAAAGCAGCTGCTCTTGGGACAGGGATCAGTGAGGTGTGCAGGTGTGAGGCACTGCATGGTTTGGTATAGCCAGAGCAGGACACAGCCCACATTAAGTGGGGAAAAAGGGTCATAGTTGGTGTCGTGGCTTTAGGCTCAGCCCAGTGACCTGCAGCACACAGCTTTGGGCTCAGCCCAGTGACCTGCAGCACACAGCTTTGGGCTCAGCCTGGTGACCTGCAGCACACAGCTTTGGGCTCAGCCTGGACCTGCAGCACACA
>NW_020884943.1:573612-601458 GCF_003945725.1 Corapipo altera
TGTCCCACTGGCTCTGGGTGGACACGAGTTGCCACTTCCTCTGGTGCTGAAGCAGGGTTTGGTGGCTGTCCCCTCTCACACACCAAACCCAGGATGAAAGGCTGGTCTAATAATCAAGGCCCTGGACTGCAGCTGAGGTTTGGGTGTGGTTTCTGTCTGTGCTCTGGGCTCTGTCACAGTGTCTGGACCTACGTGCTGGTGTCAAGATCAAACCTGTGGGCAGAGCGTGTCCTGGCTGCTGCTGGGGCCGTGCACCTGTGTTTCCTCTCTGTAGCCAGGGTGTGTTGGGTCTGGATCTGGCCTTGACAGAAAGTTAAAAAGTGGCCAGGAGACATACCTGGGAGCTCTTTTAGATTTGCTGTTCTAGACATAGCTGGGAAGAAACCGGGCTAGTAATTTTTTTTCTGTCTAGTCTGCAAATGAGGATAATAATTCCTTTTCCTCACCTTTCGTCTGTTTAGATGAAACCTCTGGAGGGTGGGGCCTGACTTCAGAGACTGGCCTGATGGGACAGTGACTTCAGCTGGGATTCCTAGGGGCCTGTAAATAAGGGAAAACTTTATTATTGTCGAGGGAAAGCCCATTAGCGATTGGGACATGCCAGCACTGGTTTTGGAAAGTTCAAGAGGTCTTTTCTATGCAAATGCTTTGATAGGTCCCAGTATGAATTTGGTGTGGTATAGCTAAAACACACCTAAAAATATGTCACCCAGCAGCATCCCAAACAAGCTGAGCAAATAGGCGTTCACTGGCTTTTAGTTTTTAGCCCTAATTTACGAGCAAGGAAATGGAGCAGGGGAGGAAGAGGCAGCACTGGAGCCTTCGGACCCTGCTCAGTGGAGGCATGGCAAAAAATCTCAAACAGTTGAGTTGTTCTTCTCATTTGTCAGAAAGAAACCCACCAATGTAACAAATATGTCTCTCCCAAAGCTTCTTTCTAATGTAATATTAATCTGTGCTCTCATGTGTGTGTTTGGGCAGGATTTAGAGCATTACATCAGTTTGCTGTGCTGCTGCTTCGCTCCAACACGCAGCTTTGCCATGGGGGGCTGGGGAGGGAGAGGAGTGCAAGGAAAGGACTTGGAAGAGGGGGGAAGGGATGCACAGCAAGCAAATAGCCACTCTCCTTTAGGAGGAAAAAAGTGCCTCAACCAGTATTTCTAAAACTAGAATTGCAGCCAATTGAGGAAGGTGTCGTGGAGTCAGAGCTGTGCTCTTAGATCCCATTTCAGATTTTGGACCATTTTGCTTTCCACTGACCCTTGTTGCCATTCCTTGCTGAGTGAAGTCACATTTGGGTTTGTGAGCTCCTCAGGGACCTAACCTGTCACTTCTCTGTGTCTGCAAACTGCTGTGAATGTTGATGGCCTCATATAAATAAAAAGGATGCGGGAAAGCTCAGGAAGGCAACCAGGAGGATTGTAGGTCTGGGCTGTGGTGGAACTCCCTGTGTGCACCCTCCCAGCTCCCTCGGTGTGAACACACATGTGTGCATGTGCCACGCATGGCTAATGGCCTGGTTAGCCTGGGAGCCATTCCCAAGGCAGCACATGACACTGACCTGCGGAGCACAGCATGGAAACAGGCTTTTCCTTTTAATTGGTGGGTTCTCTTGTGATCTTCATCTTCCTACTGCAAACTCATTCTGCATATTGCAGTTCCTCCGGTCCTGTAAGGAAGAGTTCTCCTGCTCTCCCTCCCCTCTCGGAGCTGGCCAGAGCAGTTTGGCGGATGAGCCGCGGGAGGACTTGGAAATGACGGGACTGGCTTTGCTGAGCCCGTGGCTGGAGCGTTCCCTCCGGTCCGGGCGGGAGGAATGTAGGGAGCTGTGTCCAGATCCGCGATAGCTCGAGGAGCCGATGAGTGAGTTCGGTGCTGCAGCGGGGAGGGGAGGGAAGGCTTATTTGGAACGGGGAGCTGCCCGAGCGAGGCTGAAGGAGCTCCGCGCTGCCCTGCTATCATCAAGTGCTTGTGTGAGGGAGGGAGGGCACGCTCCCTGGGTCCTGGGAGCGTGGGGCTGGCCGGGAGCAGGGGGGAGGCAGGTCGGGTGAAGTGCCAGTGCCTGCTGCTGCCTTTGGCTGGGCGGTGGAAGGAGCCATTTCTCATAACGTTTAGCTGCTTGTTTTTATCAGTGGGGTTGGTTCATTTCTGTGCCCTGCTCCTGGGCTTGCCTGGCTCCCCCCCCCATTCCTCTCTCCTTCCTAACTCTCATTCCCCCTCCATCCTTAATCTTCCCACCCCTTCCTCTCATCTGAGCCTGACCCTTCTCTCTTCTTGCCCCTCCTTCCCAGCCGATCCCTCCCCCTGCTCTGGATCCGCTGGCTGTGGGATTTTTTTCCCGTGCTCACTGGCAGATGTGACAGCTTTGGGAACTGTATCATCCAGGAACAGCTATATCTGGAGTTGAAAAACCTAACGTGGTTTCCCAGGCAGCAGGAATGGATCGCTGAGAGAATTTCAATCTCCGACTGCTTTTGTCTTGTGGTAGTGACTTTTATTATTTATGTTTGTGACATTTCTTACAGTACAGTTGTCAGCACTGAATGAAAGACTAAAGTCTAGTAGATTATTATAAAAATCAGTGTCACAGTATTTGTGTTGTTATATTAAAGGGATGCTGTCTACGTTTAAATACAGGTTTGGCTTGATTTACGAAATTTTATA
The DNA here is from genome assembly GCF_003945725.1 of Corapipo altera. Taxonomy (NCBI): domain Eukaryota; kingdom Metazoa; phylum Chordata; class Aves; order Passeriformes; family Pipridae; genus Corapipo; species Corapipo altera. Next base: position 576,277 of record NW_020884943.1, read on the forward strand.
TGCATAAAATGTTCTTATGAATTTCTTACTGACTGAGAAAAGGCCTGTTTTTATGTGTTTTATTTAAACATTCTTTAGCTGGGTATTGGAAATAAAAATAAATAGCTCTTGCATGAAAACCACAAAGTGAAAGGAGGCTGGTTAAATACAGAGCTCCTCAATGAAAAGCAAAACCTACCCAGATTATTACAATCCATATTTCAAATAACTATTTTTAGTGTATGGATTTCATTTGCTCTTAATGCAGTTTACCTTTAAACCACCTGTCTGATCTCTTTCTAATCAGATGTAAAGCAAATGCCACTGGGTGCCCAGGGGTGTGTTGTGTGTGGAGCTGATTACATTGTGTTGTTTTTGAGATATCTATTATAAGCCAATAAGGCACTTGCAGGCCATGTCAGCCAGTCCCCTAAAACCGACCAGGAACTCTGGAGCTGCTCCTTGCAGGGTCCTGGGGGGCTTTGGGCTCTGGGATGGCAGTGCAGGGCAGGGGCTCAGTGACAGCTATGGGGATTTATGGCAGTGTACAAATGCAGTGTTTGTGCCTGTGCAAGCTGAGATGCTGACAGAGCCACTGTTCTGGTTGGGGCCAAAAAAGGCTTTAAAAATTTGCATTTTGAAGCAGTTCAGCCTGAATCACTCTCCTTGTGGGGAAATGCCTGACATGTTCAGAAAACCATTGATGCTACAAGTGCTAATGGTTGTGGCATTTGGAACACCCCGTTTTACAAGACTCTTTGCCACCTGAAGCAGTTAAAGAGCAAACTTGGAAGAGTCTGTGCTATGCCCTGGGTATCTTTTCATTATGAAGCTGTGAGAGAAGGAGCAGGAGAAGGAAAAAGGCTGGTTGAAATAGTAATATCTCTGTGTCTGGAAATACCCCTGAGCTGGTGGATGAAGGAGCAGTCATGACTGATATGTATTATGGATTCAGAACTGAACCACTTGCTGTAATACTAGAGAGATACTCCCTGCTCTCCTTGGAGGCTGGGAAGCTCCTTAGCAGCTCCAGCTGTTGGTTTGAGCAGTACTAACACCATGAGCATCTTTCCTTTCCGGTACTGACTGCACTTTTCTTTTCCTTAAAGAATTGCCCTCTGACCTTAGTCTTGATTCTTAGTTAATAAGTAGCACCAGAGGGGCCTGTGAGATGAATCACTGTTTGAGGAGGTACAGTCCAGACCTGGAGCACAGACACCCTTCCCATTAGCTCTCCACTGAGATGGATTTGTGTTTTCATTGGAGCTTGTTCTAAGCAAAGATTATTCTGGCTGTGAAACCTCTTCCAAGCAGAACAGTTGCTTCCAGCCTCTCTTGTGATTTTTTTTTTTAGTTTGCTAACCTTTTGTTTTCTTTTTCAGCTGTGGGGTATCTTTGGTGGCTCCTGGCTGCAGTGTTGCAGTGGCCAGTGTCAGTGTGAGGGGTGGGTTTCACGAGGGGTGGATGGCATGACCGGGGTGTTAGATGGAATAAAGGTCCTTCTGTGCCATACAAACACTTCCCACCCCTGTGGCTGCAGGATCACGGTGACCAACCTGGGAGCCAGTGTAGATTGGATTTCAGGACCTCTGTCTAGCACCAGGAATCAGTCATTGTTCAGCTGGTGGCTGCCCTTTGCTCCCTAAACAAGTTTAGAGTGGGACAACCTGGAAATTGTTTGTCCTAGATTTCCCTGTGATGTGCTGATTTTGGAGATGGGTGTCCTCTAGAAGTGTATTCTTGTCTCCACTGCAGAAGGTTATCTCTCTGTGGTCTGTGTCTCTGACCCTTGCAAATATTTGTTTAGCACAAAGAGTTGGAGGCCGAGGTCCTGTACAGGGGAAGAGTGACCTGCTACAAAGTTGAAGTGGCAAAAATGCTCTGCCTGATGTCAAGGAAGAGGAGCCATTCACTGCTGTAAGCAGTGTTAGTGAGAGGCAAATGCCAACAGTTAAGTTGTCAGTGGAAAGGGAAGAGCATATAAACGATTTCATTCTTTTATTGGTGGATTTTAATTGCTTTAGTAAACCTGTGGAGCTTTTTCCCAAATGAGTCAGTGGAATCATGGAACATTTCAGAGGAGAAGGGACATCGAGAGAGGTTGTGTCCATCCCTTGCAGTCCTCCACCTTTCCTAGGCTGTGCACACAGAGCTCCAGTTCTTCCTTTTCCTTCATATATTCCCAATTTCAGAGAGGTCTGATCTCTTAGCTTTCTATTTATCTAACTATCTTTTTTTGACTATAAAATCTAGATTCAGATTTTGAATGTCTCCTGTGTTTGGGAATATTTCAGTGTTAGCTGCTTCTGGCTTGTTGCACTTACACTGGCTGTTCACACAAGCTGTCTGTCTCAGCCCTCAAGGGAAGGAGTCTTAGTTTTTAATTTTAGCTTCTTCAGCTACCTGCTGACAGAGTTTGATTTCCACCTCCCACCTTCTCTCTCCCTCACGGGCCCTCTAAGCAAGAAAAACTGAGATCCGAAGTTGGTGTTGGGCAGATCTTCTTTTGGCAACAGCTCTGCTGTCTTTAAACTGGAACCAAGTGGATATTAATTACTTGCAGTAACCAGTGAGAAGGCAACCTGAGCCCTGTTCATAACCACCTTTCATTCCAGGCTTGTAGTGGCATCAACACTCTCACTGGCTGGACTCCAGAGCCATTTAACCTAGGTAGGAGCCTGTAAGATATAAATACTCATCTCTAACATGTTTTTCAATGCTTGTATCAGGTAATGCGAATTTTGTAGAAATAACAGAAATCAGTAGAAATCTCAGCTCAGCCATGGACCTGCCAGGTGGGCTTGGGCAAGTCTTTGCTGTGTTGGTGCCTCTGCTTCCTCCTGTGTTGACCAGTGCTTGTTGAAGTGCTTTTCCCCAGAGAATGCCCTTGGTGCAGTGCAATGAGCTGCTAGAAGTGCCCGGTGGTTGCGCGGGCCGGGCGCTGACGGCGTTGCCTTCCCCCTGCAGGCGTCATGTTCCGCAAGAAGAAGAAGAAACGCCCGGAGATCTCGGCTCCGCAGAACTTTGAGCACCGCGTCCACACCTCGTTTGACCCAAAGGAGGGCAAATTTGTGGGCCTGCCCCCCCAATGGCAGAACATTCTGGACACGCTGAGGCGCCCCAAGCCAGTGGTAGATCCTTCGAGGATCACGAGGATGCAGCTCCAGCCCATGAAGGTGAGAGAGGGAGGCGGCTCTTCGCTGTTGCAGCGTTTCCATTGCCCCAGAAGTGGGGCTAAGGGTGGGATCTGTGTGGGATTGAGGGGAGAGCAGGGGCTGGGCTTTGGTAGTACCTTCATGAGCAGTAGGGACAGCAGTGTCCTGAACTGCAGGGGTGCCACTGTTGGAGTAACCAGCTTGGCTGCCTGTCACTGTGGACACAGGGACATGGGAAAGCTCTCGTGGAGCTGGCAGGGCCTGGGATGTGTTCAGCTGCTGTACAGGGAAGGTAGGAGGAGAACTCGGGGACAGACTTGTTTTAGCAGGTTTGTCATTCTCACAGGTGGGCAAATTGGACTGGTAATGAAGTTGCCAGGGAAGCCTGAGTGGGAGAGAGTGGGGTAGCACTGGCTTGCTGTTCATGGACAAGTGAGGACAGCAAGGACTAAAGGAGGGTTTGGGCTAAAAGGGTTTCTAAACCAGCATTTTGATGGAAAGTAGGACATGTTAAACAGGAGCATGTCCTCAGACAAAGTCCTTCAGTAAGCAGAAACAGGTGATTCTGGTGGATGGGTGGGTTCAGTTGGCTGCTGGAATCTGGAATTGGCTTTGGAGACTGTGTAAGTGAGAGCAGGGACCTGCTGTGGGAAAAGGAAATGAAAGATAGTGACAGAATCATTGTGTTTAAAGTCCTGGGAGCTTGTGGGAAGTTTTTCTTCTCTTTTTAAAAAAAAAAAAAATGCTCCAGAGGCCTAAAAGTTGAAAGGTGAGTTGTCAAATAGAGATGTTACTACTTGGGTTTTAGGAGGGATATAAAAAAGAGTTGGCCATCTGATGAATATATTTAGCTTTTTGTGTGTAGGTGTTAAAAACATGGAGACTAAATGGGACTATATTTGGTATAATGTAAGTTTTATACATAATCAGACCTGCAGCTGAAATGGCACATCATATTGGAGCAGAATGCTGATTTGTAAAGGAAAGACTTGCTCAGGAAGAACAGGTGAAAGAAAAAGGCAGGAGGTATTGCCTGGTGTACTGAATGTGCTTTGAGGTTCAAAATATAGTAGGAGATAGGAGCACAGTCCAGAGCAGAGATGAAATGTGTAATAAGAGACCAACTTGGTTGGATCAGGAGCTCTTTAATGAGCTTAAACTGCAGGAGGATTGCTCAGAAGGGTGGAAACTAGGTCAAGTTATAAAGGGCAAAGAGAAAAGAAATTTATGTAGGAACAAAACTGGAAGGCCAAGGCACAAAAAGAGATGTTATTCTCAAAGAACATAAAGGGCACTAAGGAGACATCATAAGTGCACTGAGGAGAAGGAGGATGAAGGAAAGAATTTGCTCACTGCTGATCTTGGAAGAAAGTTAATAACAGATGACACCGGGAATTCTTAAGTGTTTAATGATTTTTCTGCAGCCTTTATTAAGTGTGTTCAGAGGGCTGACACAATTAGCACGAGCATGAAGGGATGGGAATGCAAGCTGGAATAAGAAAAGAACATGAACAGAAATAAGACTTAGCTAAGAAGTTGCATATTTTCAAGTCAGCTGGGCCTAGTGAGATTCAAGGAATTGCAGATCAGTCAGAATAATTTCTATTCCCAGAAAGAGGGTGGAACAAATAAGCAAGTAATCTATTTGCAGCCACTTCCAAGGAGATAGCAGGGTAATAGCTGGCAGCCAGTGTGGATTTATCAAGAACAAATCAAGTCAAGCAACCCAATTTCCATCAATCCCAGGGTGTGAGGCCGTGGGTCTGGGGGAAATGACAGCACTCTCCTGTAGCTTGACTTAAGTGAGGCTCCTGACACTGCACCAATGGCATTTCCAGAGCAAACAGCCATTTAGGCAAAGGCTACTCCAAAAACAGTGTGAGGCATCCCTGTCAAAACAGGAATGTGCATGAAGAGATTTCCGGGCGTTTGCCCTGAGCCTGATGCTGGTTGGGACTTTCATGTGTGACTTATTAAAGCTGAGCGTGGTAAAAGCTGAAAGGAGGTGCAAAGCCTTTAGAGAACAAGGACAGAATACCCAACAGGCTTTAAGAACTAGAGGAGAATCTTAAACTAACACTGTTTTTTTTCCCAGTAAGTCCAAGTGCAAATACTCTCTGAGACTGCATCACATAGTTGAGTATTTTGGGTAAAATCCATTTGAATTAATTCCTGTTCAATTATACCAGTCAATAAGATTTATTTTTTTTAAGTGTTAATTGGCCAAGTCCTTATCCTTAGTCCTGGATTCAGCTGTCAGAGTTGTTCTTTTTTTGTGTGTAGCTTATAAAAAGGGGCTTTTCTTGTTAAAAATAATTTCTCAATTCTGCTCAGTAAGGCATGATCTGTGTAAGAGCACTCCAGATAGATTTGGCTCAAATGTGGATGTTTCTTCATTAATCTGATGCAGTCTTTATACACAGCAGCAAAGCAAGGCTAAGTCCCATCTTCCCTGTCCACTGGGGGTAGGACTGTCTTAATGGGAGTGACCTGAGTCTAATTCTAGGGAGTTTCTAAGTAGGAGGTGTGCACTAGAGTGGATTTTCCAGAGAGGCCACAGCATGTTCTTGGAGTCTTCTTATTTTGAGAGCACACAAGTCCCTCTGGAATGACTTTTGTCCATTTTGGTCAAACAAGTCCATGTCCCCAGCACGTTGTTCCGTGGCCGGGCCGTGGAGGAATGTGTGTGTGTGTGGTGAGGGAGTAGAGTGAAGACCAGAATTTCCAGCTGCAGCTGGTGTGTGTGTGCCATGGAATGAGCGTGGTTGTCCTTCCCTCACCTTGTTTGACAGAAATGTTGTGTTGTGCCTTTCATTCTCAGACGCTGAGCAAACCAGGCGCTCGTTGGAGCGCGGTGGTGGCATTCTGCTGAAATTACTGGAGCTGCTGTGTTGCACCAGCTAAATATTAGGCTTGGTGTAATTAATACAGCATGTTTAGTAGATCCCTGGAGCTCAGTTAGCAAACAGGAGATTGCTGTCACTCCAGGGAAGGACTTTCCTTCAGGCAGAGATTCATGAAAGTGTAGGAGTGATCCTATGCTGCGAATTTCTGTGGAGAAATGGAACCTTTTGGTTCCCAGCGCTAAAAAAGCTTCTGTAAGCTTTTCAGTTCCAGAAAAAACAAGGTAGAGCGCTACATAATATATTGACAGCTTCGAGTGTCCTACTTGTCCAGAGCTGGTGCCTGTTTGGATGGAAGCCTTGTTCCGCAGCCGGTGCTTACACGGCAGTTGTGAGCTGTGGTGACCCCGTGTGCGGGGTTTAATTAGAGTGGCTTGGCAGAGCAGAGGGGGATGCAGAGCTGGAACAGCGTGCTCTGCACTGCTCAGGATGCAGATGCATTAGCAGAAATTGGGGAGAAGCAGACTGGGGGAGGCTGATTCCAGCACTGGGAGTGCTTCAGGGGAGAGATGAACCTTGTGTTGGAACAGCGAGATGGGTTCTGCAGATGGAGCTTGCAGCATGCTGCAACTTCTTCTGAGAACCAATATTTCAGGAGCTTGTTGAGCCATTAGTGATGTAGTGTCACACAGTTGCAGCACAAGAGAGCCAGGAGAGTTGAAATATTCCAGGTTGGCTCTAATATTGCCTTTCAGAGCCTGAGCACAGCAGCAGAATTGACTGTTGTGGCTGACAGCACTTCTGCTCCAACAGCAGAGTGTGACCCAAAGATTCCTTTTTCCCCCCCTCGGTAAAGGACAATGAGAAATAGGCAGGAAAAATTCTGTTCCCCTGAGTTCCTTGAGTCTTCTTTGGCTATATAAACAAAATCTAATTTTTGGAGAGATAAACTGAGCCTGAATTGTTACAACTGTGACTTTTTTACTCGTTTCCCACCTTCCCCATGTTTCCCAGACCGTGGTACGGGGCAGCACTGTGGAAGTGGAAGGGTACATCTCGGGGCTGCTCAACGACATCCAGAAGCTCTCTGCCATCAGCTCGAACACCCTGAGGGGCAGGAGCCCCACCAGCAGGAGGAGAGCCCAGTCCCTGGGGCTCCTCGGGGACGAGAGACCCCCGGACATGTATCTCCAGAGTCCTGAAGCAGACTGGGCAGACAAGTACGGGAACTACCTCAGCTGCAATGGTGGCTCCAAGGTGGCCCGGAGGCAGACCATGTGGCCGGACTACAAAGCCCGGCTGGAAGGCCAGTCCCATCCCAACGGGATGGTGACAAAAGCGCAGTCCCTGGGCCCGGCGGAGTTCCAGGATGCCGACGGCAGCTGCCTCCAGCGCACCCCCGCGCTGCAGCACGTACCGACTGTGCCGGGGGACAGCGACACCGGGCCGAGGAGCCCGGAGGAGGGCTGGGCCCAGCGAGCAGCCGGCTCCAGGCCCTCGGGGGAGGGCAGCCCCAGCTCCAAATCCCGGGAGAACAGCCTCAAGAGGAGGCTGTTGCGCAGCGTTTTCCCCTCATCCAGCGCCTCAAACAAGCCGGGCTCTTCCCTGCAGATCAAGGTAAGAGCTATTCCCTAGTTGTGAGTGGGTGCAGTGTTGGCTTTACAGTTCCAGAGGTTATGTACACAGCTGAACCAATTTAATTGCAAACATCATGCAGCCATCTGTTATTGTTATGATTAATGTTGGAATCCAAATGGTCCTGGGCCGGGGAAATGTGTGGTCCGTTGGTGCTTCACAGGATGCACTGTGAGGCACAGCTCAGCCAGATCTCTGGGAGAAGGGCTGGTTGGCAGAGCTGTGCTTGCAGGAGCGTGGGCTGGCAAGGATGAGGGGACTTACTCACTTGTGCCCTTCTGTGAGGTAAAGGCATAACTGCAGTGCCATTCCACTGGCATCAGGGAGCCTTTGCCATTTGGGAAATGGCTGTGGCTTCCATTAGTAATGTGTTCTTCTGCCTGTGCAAACCAGAGCTGCCTCAGAGAGTGGGCTGAGCGTAGCTGTATCTGTCAGGGTTTGCACTGGCACCCACGGTGCTGTCACACAGGAAATGCTGGCTGCTGGAAAGGGTGGGACAACTCATGGCTACAGCTCCCCCAGGAAAGCTGTCCTGAATGGATGACTCACTTTGTCTTGAGCTGGGAGATCTCTGGTTCCTGTACTGGGTAGGAAATGCAGCCACTGCTGCTCTTCCTTCCCAGGCTGACCCAGCACCCACCAACTTCCCATGGCTTGTTCAAAGTCTGCACTGGGCTGGGATTGGGCCAGGCTGATTTGCAGCAGCTCCACAGTCCCTGAACTGGGAGGATAATGACAGGAACCACCATCCCAACCAAACTGACTCTTCTGTAGTGTGTTGCAGGGACAGGAATGTCTCCAACCTGCCTCTTGCAGTTTGCATAAGGATCAGGCTCAAGGCTTTGGGCACAGTGGATTTCCTTTCCAAGGCAGTGGGATTCTCAAGGAATGCAGCTCTTGTGTAGCATAAGCTGCACTTTTTGCTGTCCCAGTGACTCTGGGCTCATCTGCACTGGCTGGAGTACCTAGAACTGGCCACTTGAGTCTTCCCTAGCCAGAGTGTCTTTGCCATCCTCAGCAGGAGCAGAGGTTCCCAGCTAAATGGATGTGCTTGGGTGCATTTGAACTCCAGGTATTTGTCAGAGGAGAGGAGCAGGGAAGACCTTGGGGCTATCTAGTCCATCTCCCTGCTCCAGGGAGGGATCTGTGCCATAGCTGGGAGTTGTTTATCTGATGTGTTCTTAGCAGCCTCCGGTGGTGACAATGTGAGTCTCCCTCTCAGGTGGAGGTGATGATGTGTGAGAAATGTGTAACTGCAGGTGAAAGGGACAGGGATACAACTGAACCATGGAATCCCAGAGTGGTTTGTGTTGAAGGGACCTTAAAGCTCATCTTGTTCCACCCCCTGCCATGGGCAGGGACACCTCCCACGAGACCAGGTTGCTCCAAGCTCCATCCAACCTGGCCTTGGACATGTCCAGGGATGGGGCAGAGCATTCACCACTTTCCTAGGAGGTGGGTGCCATAACAGGCACATGGGAAGGTTGAGCGAACCTTCCTTTAAACACAGTATGGGAGACAGGAGTGGGAGAACCAGTGACACCTCACAGCATCCCAGGACTGAGGATGTGTCCACTGGGCTGTCAGCTGTGGGAGCAGGAGATAACACTTGTGTGAGCCTGCACGTGTGCTGTGTGCCCCTCCTGCACGCTCAGGGTTACAGAAAACCTTTTTGGATTTGCTCTCCTGAGACAAAACAAGATTTGGAAAATAAATGCTGTGTTGCTGTGAGCATGTCAGCACAGGAGTGCAGGGGTGGAGCTGGCACTCGGGGAGGGAGGAGCTCCTGACATCCACTTGTGTTTGTGCTGTGCTTGATGCCACTAACCAGTGTTTTCCAGGGCCTGTGTGTCTGTGAAAGTGAGTCCTGTGTGTTTGTGAGGCTTATGCAGATCCTGCTGTTGACAAAAATCCTTGATTAAAACCCAAAGTGCATGGAATTAAATCCTATACAATTATTTCCTGTCTGAGATGTGAAAAGGAGTCTTCTTCTAAAAAAGTCTCTGTTGGCAGTTTTTGGTTCCCATTCTCATATTATTAACTTTATTAATAATCTCTGAATTGTGAGAGAGAAAATGCTTTTTGCTTTGAAGTAGTTTTGCCCTATAATACAAATGATTGGCTTGCTCATTCTGAAGCAGCTCCACTATTATTTCGCATGTGTTTGTATACATGTATTATGTATATTTTACATATACACATGTAAGTATATAATGTATTTTATACCCCACCTGCTAGATGTTGCATTTTAATTAATCAACGTTTCCAGGATGAGTATGAGCATGACAAGGTTTATCCTTCTTGGGAGACCCATGTGTAGTGGTCGCATGGGAATGTGTATCCCAAAGCCACGTTCCCATGGGCTGTGATCTCACTGCACTGAACAGGAGTGGGCCTGTGTGGCACTGGAGTGGGATGTCTCCAAAACCCTCCAAATTCACGGTCGGTCACTTTGGAGCCGCCAAGGTGGCAGGTGGCTCTGTGTAGCTGGAGTCTCAGGCTGGCTGCCTCCAACTGGCCTGGATCCCAGTGCTCTTCCCAAAGCAGAGGGCTAGCTCTGTGCCTGATCGACAGGAATGCTCTGCAGGTACCAGTGGAAAGTGCAGAGAGAGTTTTCAATAGGCAGAGTGTAATTACCCCAAGGGAATTAGGCCAAGACATCAAAGTGATTTACAGCCTTGGCATGAATCCTCTTTCCTTTTATACAGAGGAAGATCAGAGGCACAGAAGGATAAAGGATTTTCAAATTCTCTGCAGCACAGGTTGCCCCTGAGTTTTGGTGGTGAGGTTGGAATGCTTTTTAGCAGCTGGGCTTTTTTCTGTGGGTTTTGGGTCTTGGTGGTTTTTTTAAAGCATGTGCTTTAAAAGGTTCCCTTTAAACTGCTTCAGTTCAGAGGTCCCTAGAGTGTAGCACCCATTCCCTAAGGAGTTCTTGAAGATCTGCATCCAAGCAGATCTTCATCCAAACATGTGTTGGGCAGACCTGGAGCTCTTGACTCCAATCAGCTCCAAGTTGTGCTGGGGCAGAGTGGAATGACACAAAACTGATTCCTGACCTTTCTGCTTGTTAACCCAACCATCCCTTTTTGGTTTTGCCCCTTTCCCCTTTGTTCCTCTGGCAGCCTAACGCTTTCTTCAGGCCCCAGCAGTGGGGCTCCCCGCGCAGCCCTGCAGCCAAAGCCCAGTCTCTCCCGCCAGATCCGCCCGCCTCCGATTTCCCCAGGGGGGTCTCGGAAGCCGAGACCCCCCAGAAGTCCCCGCCAGTGGAGAAGGCGGTGGCAGTGCCCCTGAGCCGGCCCTCGCCAGCCGGGTCCCCCCGCAGCCGGCACACCCAGACCAGCTCCAGCAACCTCCACCTGCCCCCGGACTCCGCCGGGAAGGGGCAGCCGGCCGGCGAGGACCCCGTGGTGGTGACCCACGAGCAGTTCAAAGCTGCCCTCAGGATGGTCGTGGACCAGGGGGATCCACGGGCGATGCTGGAGAACTACGTCAAGATCGGGGAGGGCTCCACGGGCATCGTGTGCATCGCGCGGGAGAAGCACTCGGGGCGCCAGGTGGCCGTGAAAATGATGGACCTGAGGAAGCAGCAGCGCCGGGAGCTCCTCTTCAACGAGGTGAGGGAGGGCGCGGCTGGGGGAACAGACAGGTGGCAAACAGGGAGGAGCAGGACCATCTCCCTTTGAGTAGGATTATGCTCCTACCAAGGATTCCTGCCGGGGGTGGGGGCTCTGCGCTGGACTACCATACATAGGGCTGTGAGTCCTGCTTGGCTGGGGAGGGTTGGGTGCCGTGAGTGCTTTTGTGGTGGTCACTTGCTCCCTGTGGATTTCCAGGTGGTGATAATGAGGGACTATCAACACGTCAATGTCGTGGAGATGTACAAGAGCTACCTCGTGGGAGAGGAGCTCTGGGTGCTGATGGAGTTCCTGCAGGGGGGAGCCCTCACAGACATTGTGTCTCAAATCAGGTACGAAGCAAAATCAAAAACACCTAAGAGCAAGGGCAGAGTGGGGATTTCTGGGAAGAGTAGTTTCCCTCAGAGACCTTGTGTTTGTTGTGGCCTGAAACTGCTACACTTTGTAACTGTTATCCATTTGAATTATGTGATAATACTTCTGATATAGAAGGAACCTCCTTCACAGTACTGATCCCTTTAGGTACCCACTGTTCATCTCCTTGATGACCTTCCCTGTAAAACACTGCACTCATAAAAAAACCACTGTTTACTATATTTGTTGAGTCCTGGCCAGGAAGTTCATTGAATAAGTATTAAAGAGCATGCAGAAATAGTTTTCAGTGGTGCAACCTTAGCCACAAATTCAACCTCACTAACTCCTCTGGAAAAGTGCAACAGAGCCTTGAGATTTGGACTCCTTCCCAAATTTCATTGCCTAAAGATAGCAGCTACCGGACACTCTCCTAAATTTGTTTCCTTATCCACACCACTCGATATTCATTAATGCCCAAAGCATTTCTGTAGGGCAGAGAAGTTGTTCTTAGATGGCCCTTGGGGTCCACTCATGGCCTGGAGCACCCTCCTCCTGCTTCCCAGCAGTCCTGCGAGGCTGGAAACTGGTGCAGGGAATACCAACGGAAAGACTGACCAGGAAAGTCTGCAGGATGAGCTTTTCTTTTTTGAAGATTTAGAATCTTAGTTGGTTATCATTAGGCAGCATTGCTAACACCAATTGTATTTGGTTTTTTAAAAATCATAGTATACCCTTGGTTCACTTATGTGCTCAGATTAGATCCTGTGGTGGATTTAAGGCATATATCTTGCTCTGTTGGATTCTGTGTTTTGGAAGCACGTCTGTGATGTGTTTGGGAGGTGTGAAAAGCCACATTGTCCTCTGTAGCCTCCACCTGGAAGGAGTGTCCTGGAGACACTTAGCTGGGCTGATGCTCCAGCATCGAGTTCAGAGACACATGTCAGGGTCTGAGAACCAACGCTTAATCCTGAGGAGTTACAGCACTGCAGAGCCTGTGAAACTCCTGTAGCTCTTAGATGGCATTGGGATTACAGATAAAAATTGCTGAAGAGGTTTATGAAGGGCCTATGTGTTTATATCCACCAGTCAGTCTGAATTCCATTGTGGGACCTCAGCCTAGGTTGGTTTTATGAAGCTTCCTTTGAACCTGTTAATGAATGCTTGTTTTTTCACATGGTGGAAACAGGGTCTGTTCTAACCATAACATTTATCAGAAGTAAGCCTTTAGCAGTTTTTTCCAGTGAGGAAAATACCCTCATTTCAGTCACTAAACATTTACTGAGGGGGATAAGTGATTTGCATCTCCAGGAGTGAGGTAATTCTCCAGTAATGTGTTTTACACTATCCAGACACTTGACTGAAACCAGAGTCCATCCATGACAGGCTGAAAGTGCACCTCTTGTTATCTAAACCTAAAGGTGAGGTTCTTGGTGCTCATATTCCATGTGCTAACAGAGAGTGCTGGAAATCAGGAGGGTCTTCTCTGCTTGTAACCTGTGCTGCCTCTAGTTAGGTGTGAGTGTACCCAAGCTATGTGCAGGAAAACCCAAAGGATCCCTGTATTTGCTATCAGAGAATGTGTTTAGATGTTTTCTGGATAGGGTTGCACAATAGACCTTGTGAACAATGGCTTTACCATATTTGCTTTAAAAAGAGCTGTCTCACCAGTTACTGCAGCACCTTGGCATCGAGCAGCACTGCTGCCTGTCAGAACTGCTTGAAACAGCATCTTGCAGAATGAACTGAGATACAGGATTTAAAATATGAAAACTTAAAGTTGCCAACCATCAAGTCAAAGCTGTTTTCCACAGTAGCAGACATAGAAGACCGGTGAAGGTGAGATAGTAAAGGCCATAGGGAAGCAAATACCTGTGATTTAACTTGAGAATTGCACCGTGCCCTTGTGGCCGAGCCCTGTCCCTGCCCAGCTGAGCTCCCTGTCGCTGATTGCAGGCTGAACGAGGAGCAGATTGCCACGGTGTGTGAGTCGGTGCTGCAGGCTCTGTCCTACCTCCATGCCCAGGGGGTCATTCACCGGGACATCAAGAGTGACTCCATCCTTCTCACTCTGGATGGCAGGGTATGTGTCCTCAGACAGACTGTTTCCTGTCTTCTGCTGCTGCAGCCTTCCTCTCTTGCTTCCTCTCTGTCCCCAGTCCCTTGTTTGCAGCTCATCCTCTTACTCCCTTTGATGTCTTTTTCTGTGGGGTTTCCCTCTGTGTTGTCTAAGGTTGATTTCTAAGGTTGGTTGCTCTTCTCTTTGTACAGGTCAAACTCTCAGATTTTGGCTTCTGTGCTCAGATCAGTAAAGATGTACCCAAGAGAAAGTCCCTGGTGGGTACTCCCTACTGGATGGCTCCAGAAGTCATTGCCAGGATACCGTACACCACCGAGGTAAGGGACACCTCCCTAATATCAGGAGAGGGAGCAAATAATATTCTCAAGTGTCACAGGAAAATAACTATTGGCTTTTCTAGGAAGAGCCTCTAGACTCTATTTAAAACAAAGCCAAGCGTGACTACCGATTTGATTGTGATGATGGCAATATTTTCAAAGTCAGTAGAAAAATAGATTGTTCTGCTTCCAGGAAAGAGGCATAAACTTATTCTATTCTTACACCTGAAGCTTGGCCTAGATTTATACCAGCTGTGGACAGATGGGAGCAAGGAGCAGCCTGTGACACGATAGAGATCAGTAAATGGATGCCAGAAAGGGAGGGGAGGAGGGGCTCACCTCGGGGAAGGCAGGGATGGGAGCTCTGGAATTCCGGGCAGGTGGCAGCAGACTAATGAGTTTTGTTTACCAAGGAACCAGGTGTAGCACAGGCAGTTACTTGCAGACCTTTACATGTTGCAACACCACTGATGCTCAGTCCTGGGTGCAAAACTGACTTTGTTAAACTGCTGTAAGGAGCCCAAGAGCATCAAGGGGTCAGTGTTGGACTCGGTACCATTTGTCATGGGTGGAGTGTTGCAGCCTTGGTGAAAGCAACACAGCAAGGACCTACTGCTCTGAACTGTGTGTGTTGATGTGCCATTGGCTCCCATAGGTGGATATCTGGTCCCTGGGGATCATGGTGATAGAGATGGTGGATGGAGAACCCCCCTACTTTAGTGATTCTCCAGTCCAGGCAATGAAGAGACTCCGAGACAGTCCTCCTCCCAAACTGAAGAACTTCCACAGGGTGAGAATGCTGGCAAACACTTGTACACCTGATGGTTATCACAGGGGAACCTCCGTATCAGCTGTTCCCGGAACAGCTGGCTGTGGAAATGGTCTTGCTAGGACGTTCCCTGGGAAGTGCTTTGACCCCGGGCCCTCGGTGGCTGCTGCTGCCGGCTGGTGGCTGTGTGGGGAATAGCGCTGACAGTGTAAGGGCACCTGGGCATAAATGGAGAGTGCGAATCAGAGCTGCCTTGGCTGGACCCAGCAGTTTCCAGCTTGCTGATGTCGATAGAGTAGCTCATCTTCCGGGGAAGGAAACAGGACGATCCTTGGGAGTTTCCAGCTTTGCGTCCTTCATGACTGCAAAGACTGTGTTATTGTCACAGCAGGAGAACTCAGGACACACAGGAGCTCGTGGAGACTCTGCAGCTGCTCTGAAGATGAACTTGGCTTCATGGTTTTTTACGAAAAAGTAGCAGTGGCATAAGAAACAGTGATCACCTTTCAGTCCCCACTTGGAGCAATCCTTTCATTCCAGGCTGAGCCTGTGAGATCAAACAGCTTCTGCAGCATCCTGAGCTACCCGGCCTTTCCAGTTAATCAGAGGATCTGCAGCTGCTAAAACTGAATTATTTAACAGAGTAGACTGCTGAACTAACATCAACAGCTGCTCTCTCCTCTTTGCCTTTGCAACACTAATTAAAATGTAATGGTCACGTTCTGGACCCAGTGCTCGCCCTCCTTGGGCAGTGTAAAGCCAACCTGGTCTGGGTCACACCTTACTTGGTGACATGGCCCTGCTGTCTGGCTGTGACAGCCAGAGCTGATCATAGTCTTGCTGTGCTCTGGTTACCCTGGGAAGCAGCCTGGCTTCCAGCAGATCTCTGGGTCGCAGGCCAGGGGCCGTCCTGCCCCGTGTCCTGGGGGAACTCAGCCCTCCATCCTGGTGCCAGTCCCTGACTTCCTGTGGTCAGTGACTGAAGTACTGGTGCACCAGGTTCAAGGGGTGTCACTGGGATGGTCCCTGCTGCTTTGCTAAGGCATGGACAGACTCCCTGCTGGGGATACAGGCTGGATCCCAGCACTTGTCTTGACCTGGGCGATGGCTTCTACCTCCAGCGATCCCATCCAAAGGGCTCCTGAAATAAACAGTAGCTCAGTGTGAACAGGATTTCATGTTCTACTTCTAAGTGAGCCAGAGCTGGGAAAATGCCCCTAACCTAAACTGGATGTCATTAACAGAATTTAAATAAATAAATATAAGCCAAGTTCATTTTTTATTCCGTTTTAACGATGCAGAGGATTAAACCAGCAGGAGATGTGCAGGGCCTGGAAGTGGTGCTTGGGGCTGGCTACTCCAGGCTTTTACAGCTCTTCCAAAGGACAGACCTGGGAGGTCATTCAACTTTTTGGTACCTGTTCTGCAGCTTTTTCACTTTCTTGCACCAGCAGCATGAGGGTTCCAGGCCTCTCAAAACCAATTTGGGAATCTTATTGAACTACTTTTCCACAATCTGTGATCAGTAAAAGAATGAATTGAGGCACCCTTCCCACCCAGGGGTTGTGCTCAGGTAGCAGGAATCTTGCTGAATTTTTGAGCTGAACTGCAGAAAATAATGAAATGGGAAACAGGAGTGATCTGGATGGAAGGACACTCCAGGCAGGCTTGTCTTAATTGGCTGTGGTGCACTGGAAAGAAAACCACCTGTGTAAGTGTTGTGCCTACCAGTGCCAGAGGGTTATGTCCCTAACATGAAAAGTGTGAGATCCATGTCACATTGCTGGGAAAACGGGGATACAGAGGGGGAAGGTGCAGGATCCCTTTAACCAAGCCCACCTGGGCAGCCTGGTGTTGCATGAGCTGTGCCTGGTGGCTTTGCAGGGTTGACTTGGTTGGTTGCTTTTTCACAGACCTCCCCAGTTCTGAGAGACTTCTTGGAAAGGATGTTGACACGGGATCCGTTGGAAAGAGCAACAGCACAAGAACTTCTGGATCATCCCTTTTTGCTCCAGACAGGACTTCCAGAGTGTTTGGTGCCCCTTATCCAACAGTACAGGAAGCGCACCTCCACCTGCTGACTCTGCCTGAGGGGAAATTGTGGGGAAAAAGGAATGTTTATAAAAAAAAAGAAATCTAAAAAATGAAGAGCCCAGGTGGTTTCATCCTGTGAATGGTGCTTGGAAATTGTCAGCAATGGTTTTAGAGGATGAGTGTGAATCCTGTCCGTGCATTTGCAGCCTTCTGGGGCTTCTCCTTTGCTGAAGACAATCAACACAGACTAGATCCAGGTGAGACCAAGGATAAAGCGGGTATTCCATGCCTTGGGAATCGCTGCTGCCGGAAGATGGCGTTTGAAGCGGAGTCTGAAGTTGTGTATCTGAATGTCTGTGAGTTTCTGCACACCTTGGCTGCTGACCACTGAACTGGAATGATGTTTCCCAGTTAGAAATGTGATCTTTGCTTCCTTCATTCTACACTGGAGTCCTGTGCTGACTCATTTTGGGGCACAGACCCTTTTAAACTGTCAAACAATGCACAAAGACTTGAATTTTTTTCCTCTGAGACTTTTTCACAGACGATTTTAATTTCCTTGGGTTAAATGTGGACCTGGAAACCTGCCCGCACTTCCCTCAGGAGTGATGTGATATGTATATATTTGTTTCTAAGTGGCTCTCTTGCATCAACAGGCTTCTCTTTTGCTGCGGAATGTGTATGGTTTAGTGGTCAATCTTGAATCCATTTCATGATTTTAAGCTTCTGGAAACCCTTGAACACAGGCCTCCAAGTGGACTCTGTGAAGACCAGGTGCTCCCACCACCAGGTCCTTGTGGTTGACCATTCACCACATGCAAGACCTCTGGTGCTGGCTGGGGTGTGAGCAGCCTGCTCCTGGGGCTGCTTTCCAGACACCTTTCTTTCCCAGCCCCTTCTCCCAGGAGAGGCTGAGAAATGCTGCCCTGAGGCAGTTGTTGGGTAGCATTTTGGGGATGCTGTAGGAGACAGAATGGAAAAGTTTGAGCTGTGCTGCACATCCCAGGATTGATCTCTGTGTTCGTGGGAGGTGTTTGTCCAACCTCCCCATCTCCCTGCGGCTGCTGCAGGACGTGGGGAGGCACCTCTGCTGTCTGGCTGTTGGTCTGCCCTTCCCCACCAACCCTTGGCATCTGGAAGGTTTCTGGTTGTCTAAACAGCTCTTTGAGTTCTTTTAACATAGTTTTGGGTATTTTGTGTGCTACACTCTCTGGTCAGTGAGATCCTCAAGGTAATTGGACTCTAGGTCAGGATTAACATTGTACAGTGACGGTGTGTGTTGTTGTGAGGTCTCAAGAATATGCTTTTACATGTGGAACTGGGATTTTGTTTTGAAACTCCACATGCAAATGTACTGGAATTTAAGTTATTCTCGGGACAGTCCTTCTGTGCCAGAAACTAACCTCAGAATTGCATTTTCTTCAGAAGATGTTCATAATCTCTGTCCTCTGCTATTTGCTCCAGTTACAGATCCTGCTTCAAAATTGAAGCCACAGTTGATTACTTGAAGTAATTTGGGACGGAATTGATCTGCACTGATGCCATCACAGGGTGGGCACCCAGTCTGTGGAATGTGTAGGTTGGCTCTGTATCTGTGGGGAGGGAACACCTGGTGAGGGTGTTGTCAGACACCTGCTGAAGGATGAAATCACTCTCTCCCTCACCTGTGGTAGGTAGAGGGGTCACAGGAGGTTTGCCTAGACTGGATGTCTAAGTTTGGGGCTGATGGAGTTGATTGAAATTAATTCATTTAGCTCCTCTTTAGCTGCACTGGAAAATTTTTGACTTAAAATGTTTATGTATTTCAGATATATTACTTTTTTTTTTTATGCAAAAGAGCAGGGCTTGGAAAAGATTTATAATTTGAAACAAACACTCCTGCTGGTCTGTAGTTGTGAATCCTTTGCACTTGTGTTTTAAATTAAAGTAGATCTTGATTTATTCATAAGGCTGTTGCGGTGCTGAGATGCTTCACAATGTGTCTGTAGTTCAGAGCTGGGAGTGTGAACCTTAGAGTCTGGTCTTACTTCCCTGTTCTGTGGCTACGTGGCTTTTAAAGCAAGAGGAGAGTGGGGCAGGAGCCTGGATCCTGAAACAAGCATTTTTTGGAGACAGGTGTGACAGGTTTAACATTCAACACCGTTTTTCTACTGCAGCCTAAGTCTGGCTAAACACAGTGAGGGAAGGCCCTGGAAAAATTGCATTCAAGTATCTTATAAAATTTTAAACCCCCATTACCATATTTGAGGGATGCAGAAAGCAATTCCTGCTGCTTGTGTTTCTCTCTTTGCAGTTCATGCACGGCACATCACCAGTTAACTGCTCCATTACTTAGATGAGTGTGGAATCAAACATAAATCCTAAGATAAACTTAGATTAGCTGAAAGATTGAAGCTCCATCTCCAGGGCCAACAGCTCCTTCCCCAGGAACCAGGCAGGAGCATGAGGATCCAGAGCAGGTTTGGAATTTGCATTGCAGTAGTATTCAGGTCAGGATTTCTCATGTGCTGAGTGAGATCTGAGTGTACAACAACGTGTGACCTCTTCTCTGATGAGCCCAGAGCCTACTCAGTGGGTAATTATGCTTGGAGATGTTGTTTTCTCTGAGTATCTTTCCTCTTCTACGAGGTTACACTTGTGTCTCGGGGTTTGCTGTTGTTTTGTGTCATGTTTTCCCTGAATCCTCTCCTTTTATTTTCCCTCTTGTCAGCTTTGCTCGTGTCGAGCCTTTTCCATGCTGCCACAGTCCTGGCAATCAGCTTCCAGGAGGCCTTTGAAGATGGTGGGTGGGATTTACAGGAACAATTTGCTGAATCAAACGGGTGCTCTGGGAGTGCTGTCAGGTCCCAGTTGCACTGGTTTGTGTATAATGGTGCCTGTCCCCCTCAGACAGGCCTCTGCTGTTGGATGCAGCAGCTTATTATCCTGGGACAAATCTTTCTCTGGAGGGCCCCTCTCTTTTAACCTGTGGTTACAGATGGACCCTGGGTCAAATGAGGCTCCCAAATTTAAGATTGAGTCTGGTGAGGAGAACCCCATCCTTGCCCCTGCACCCTGCAGAAAGCTTTTGGCTGTGCCTTGGGTCCTGGGGATAAAGAGGCATAACAGCAAGTAATAATCTTGACCATGTGGGTTATGTGTGGGGCAGGAAGAGTGTCTCTAAAATACAAGAGCTACTGTGCAGTAATTCCTTGTGTAAGTGCAATGGGCATATCAGAACTGTCTCTGTTCCGGAGGCAAAAGATAATTTGGATTGTACAGTGTCTCCTGTTGGTATCCCTTGCTGGAGCTGGAGTCCTCCTCTGCTTAGGAATCCCCATTATCTAATTTTTTACTATTATAGTACAAAGGTTGGACTAATATAAATATTTTGGGCCAGAGAATTTAGTGGTAGAGAACAAGACCTAGAATGTGGCACTTTAAAGGTGAAAATGTGGAGAGGTGAGATTGTGCCTAAATGTTCTGCTCTGTGTCAGAACCCACTGAATCTGGGTTCTGTAACAGCCTCAACAGTGACCTGTGTGACCCAAACACCACATCACTCTGTGCCCAGGTAAGCAAAACCACAGGCAGGGCTGCATGTGAAGGAATCCTCAAGGATGTCTGAATTCCATGGGATGAAGTAGTGCTGGAAGATGAGGTGGCTCCTCTCCTCTGCAGCCCGTGAGTAACCGAACCGGGATGCGAGTGAGTTGTGCTGCTGGGGGGGTGCTCAGGGTTCCTGGGGTGCTCAGAAACCTCTGTAGTAACATTTGGTTTGGTGCCTTTATTTAATTGTGTCTGTTTCCCATCTGGCCCCCACTTTGGGCAAACAGGGATGTGTCTGAGGTGCCCTGAGAAGGGCAGAGCACTGGGTGTCTGGGTTCCCTCCAGGGAGAGAAGGGATGAATTTTCCTTAAAAATAACCTTTAAAAGGCTTCTCTGGAGGGGTTTGTCTGGCATAAGTGGGGGTAGGAAGCAGTGCCGATGCCCCTGTGCTCCAGGTGGAACTGCCTGTGCTGCACCTGGGTTAAGGTAAGAGCTCCAACTGCTCCTGCCTGCAGTTGGACTTGGTGGGATGTTCAGGATCTGCTTTGGGAGGGCCTCAAATGCCACAGGGACAAATATGGACAGACACAGTCAAGGAGATGGACACACAGAGACAGACAAGCAACAGACACACGCAGGGACACAGACACAGGGACAGACACAAGTGGATGGACAGAGGGCACACACACTGAGACACAGGGACACAGACATGGACGCGCACAAGGACACAGAGACACGGACACAGGGGGACAGTGTCACACACAGACACATGGGACAGACTGGGATGGACACAGGGACACGGACACATGGACATACAGGGAAAGGGACATGGACAGACCCTGGGACAGACACCTAGACAGATACACAGAGAGGGACACAGACAGACAGAGACACCCAGGATATACACACATGGACAGACCCACAGACAGGACAGAGACATGAACACACGGACAGACACACACTGACTGACCCACAGATACAGACAGGATAGAGAATGAACACATGGACAGACACACATGGACACACACTGAGAGACACGCAAACAGACACATGGGCACACTGATGGACACAGACAGACGCATGGACACGCATACGGACAGACACACTGACACACACAGACACATGGACACAGACCACTGACCTCGGACACACACTGACGGGGACATGGACACATGGACATGCACACTGACGGACACACGGACACACACTGACGGGGACATGGACACACACTGATGGACACACGGATACACACCGATGGACACAGAGACAGACACATGGACACACGGATGGACATATGGGCAGACACTGACAGACAGACACACAAACACACTGACGGACACACTGACGGACAGACACACAAGCACACTGACGGACACACAAACACACTGACGGACATACTGACGGACAGACACACATTGACGGACACAGACACGCACTGACGGACACACGGCAGACACGCATTGACGGACACATGGACAGACACAGACAGATGGACACACGGACGGACACACAGACGGACGCACAGACGGACACACTGACGGACACACTGACGGACACACAGACGGACACAGACACACACAGGTGGACACATGGACACACACTGATGGACACATGAACAGACACACATGGACAGACACACGGACACACGAATGCACACTGATGGACACCCACTGACGGACACACGGACACCTACTGACGGACACACGGACACCTACTAACGGACACATGGATACCTACTGACGGACACGTGGACACACACTGATGGACACACAGACACATGGACACTGACACACGGACACACTGACTGACACACAGACCCACACTGATGGACACGTGAACGGACACAGACACACGGACGGACACAGAGACATACACACAGACATGGACAAACACATGGACACATGGACAGACACACGGACACAGACACACACACTGACATACGCTGGCGGGCTGATGGACACACTGATGGACACATGGACACGCGCTGGACAGTCACGTGGACATACAGACATGCACACTGACAGACACACGGACACACACTGACAGAGCCACGGACACACAGCCACACAAGGCCATGGACAGACACGAGCGCACAGGGACACACGGTGCTCCCACCCCACTTGTGGTTAAATAACAAGGGATCTCATTTGTTAGGAAATGCAGTGGTTTATTGTTTTAGAAAATAAATAAGTCAGAAACATCCAGTCCATCCCTCCAGTCCTCTGTAACACTGCAGGGCAGCTGTGGGCTCTTGTAGGATGTCAGGCCAGGCTTGGAACATCCCTGTCTCAGACCCGCTTGAGCTCGGCTTTGTTTTCATAGCAGCACTTCTCATGTCTGTTATTGCAGCATCAGGGGTAACTGTGCTCCTGCAGCACCCCCTCTGCTGTGGGTGTGTGTGACTGAGCCCAGTTCCCACCCCCATCCCCACTAAACTGTGAAACCTGGTGTGAATGCCAAGGAAACATTCCTGGAGCTGCTGCTGTGATGCCAACCCGGAGCTGGTCTGCAGGCACAGGCCCCTTCCCACTGCTGACATAGCTCAGAGCTCAGGCTGGGGGACACAGGGAGGGGAGCGCTCTGGAGGGTGAGCTCTCCAACTTCCAAATACCTGGGATAAAAAAGTAAGTGCTTTGCTGAAGGATTTCAGGAGCTCCCTGAGTGGAAAGGGAGGGATAGCAGTACTTTGGGAAGCTGGTATTTAACTTCACCATTTACTTCCACAGCTCTTCCTGCAATGAACAGTAAGGAAGGGACTTGTCTCAGAACACACTCTCTTCAAACTCCACATCCGTTCCAGCTCCCGGGAGCTCAGGCACGACCAGTGTAAGCCCGGACACCTCCGCCACTGGGACGTTTGCTTCCACTTGGTCTGGAGAGCCTTGTTCTCTCTCGGGAACGCTCTGACCTGCTTGCCCAGTCTGTGGCTCTGCAGGAAAGCCAGCTTTGGTGTAGTTCTTCACCATCTCCTGCACCTCCATGTTCAGAGCTCTCACCTTCTCCTCGTACTCCGCCAGTGCCTGCTGCTGGAGCTGCGGGCGGAGACTTGTGTCATTCCCACACACTTGGAGCTCTGGGATGAGCCACGGCTGCTTTGGGGGCCGTGTGGGCCCCTCTTGCACTTGCTCAGTGCCCGGGGGCTGCATGCTGGGGTGGGGGGGCTGAGGGTGGAATAAAGGTGGATCCCTGGGGATTGGGTGCTGGGGGGGTGCTGAGGGGGCAATAAAGGTGGATCCCTGGGGGCTTGGACTCGCTGGCCTATGGAACAGCCCTGACCTGGAGCCTTGTAAGGCCTTACCTGGCTTTCTGTCTCCTTGATGGATCGCAGGCGCTCCGCCTGCTTCTCCTCCAGTTTCTGCTGGAGCCGGCGCGTCCTCTCCATCACCTTTAAACACAATCCAGTGACCCCCCTCAGGTTCCAGTTCAACACCCTGGGCCTGGGGCAGCCCGAGCTCAGCCCAGCAAGGCCCAGCCCAGAGCGTGTCCAGCTCTGACACGGCTGGAACCAGGGACACCGGGACAGCCGGCACAGGTGAGGGAGTGCGGACACCGGGACGTGGGCACAGACAGAGACAGACACACGGAGACACACCGGGCACACGGACAGACACACGGACAAATGGACACGCTGATAGATGGATGGACATGTAAACACAGATGGACAGACAAGACTGTCAGACAGACACAGGGACAGGCAGACGGATACACGGATAGATGGACACACAGGTGGACACAGGCAAACCAACAGACAGACAGGACACATGGATGGACGGACAGATGGACAGACTGATGGACACATGAACAGACAGACACGGGGAAGGACAGATGGACACACAGGCAGATGGAGAAACAGATGGACACATGGACTCACAGACAGAGAGACACAGGGACAGACATGGATGGACTGACACATGGATAGACAGATGGACAGACATGCAGACAGACACACAGGGGCACAGGGAGTCTCATGGACACACGGACAGACAGATACAGGGACAGATGGATGCACAGACAGAAGGACACAGGACAGACAGACAAATGGACAGATGGACACAGAGAGACGAACACACAGATGGACATAGGGACAGACAGGCAGACTGACAGACGGACACACAGACCGAAAAACAGACACGGACAGACAAACAGACTGAGATGGAAACATGGACAGACAGATGGAAACACAGACAGACAGACGGAAACACAGGCAGCTGGACACAGGGACAGACTGTAGAAAGAGGCACAGACAGACAAATTGGCAGACAGATGGACAAATGGACAGACAGATGGAAACAGATAGCTGGGCACACGGACAGACAGATGGACACAGGGATGGAGACAGGGACAGACAGATAGACACACGGACAGACAAACAGACACACTGACAGATAGACGGACAGACAAATGGGTTGCCAGACAGAGGGACACACAGACAGATGGATAGATGGAAACACAGACAGATGGACACAGGGACAGACAGACAGAAAAACAGATGGATACATGGACAGACAGACACAGAGACGGACACATAGATGAACAGACATGGACTGACAGATGGACAAACTGACAGAGGGAAGCACGGACAGACAGACACAGAGACAGACACATGGACAGACAAACTGACACACTGACAGATAGACAGATGGATGTATGGACACAGACAGATGGACAGACAGACAGAAAGAGGGACAGACTGACACAGAGACAGACAGGCAGATGGACACAGGGAGAGACAGACAGAAACACAGACAGATGGACGGACAAACGGAAACACGGACAGACAGATGGACACAGAACAGACAGACACAGGAACAGACACACTGATGGACAGACAGACACAGGGACAGATGAATGGATGG
>NW_020884943.1:601468-629000 GCF_003945725.1 Corapipo altera
ACAGATACATGGACAAGGACACACACAAACATGGACACAGATGGACACACAGACATACAGACACAAGGACACAGATGGACACATGGACATACAGACACAGAAATACACACGGACACGCACAGACCCCCAGGGACAGCAGGGACACACCCACGGACAGACACAGCGTGTCACAGACAGAGACACAGACACAGCTTTGGGTCTCCGAAGGGCAGCTCCGACGTGCTCGGGGTGTCCGTGCTCCTGCCAGGCTTCCCCATCATTCCCGACCCTCCCACGCCCCCGGACATCCCTGTGAACTCACCCGTTTGATGGTCTGCACCACCTCCTGGATGTGGGAGTTGTTGATTTCCTTCTTGGACCTTTGAAGGGAAGCACAGACACCTGTGACCCGGCTGTTGTGTCCCCATCACACCCCCGTCCCTACGGATCCGTGCCACATCCATCCACATGGGTGCTACATCCCCACCGTGTCCTGGCACGCGGAGAACCCGCTGCAATTTAGGAAAGACAAATAAAACACCGTTCTCCAAGGTGTTTGAGACATAAGGCAGAGAATTGGATGCAGAATTCTACTCCTTCAGCTCCACAGGCAGCAGCAGCCCTGCATCCCACACGGACACGGCCCAGGAGCATCCAGCACCTCTCCTGGGCAGCCTTGTCGCTGGTGTTCCTCAGCAGGGCCTGGATCCGCTCCACCCTCCTCGCCTCCAGCCGCTTCTTGATGTCCTTGACGTTGCTGTGGAGAGAGAGGAGAGACAGGCCTGGGCACCAGCACGGGAGCAGCCCTCCATCCCATCCCTCTGGAGCGCTCTGCTGGCCACAAATGCCACCAGGGAGGGGTCAGGCAGCAGAAGGCCTGAAGGTTTAAGAATATTTTAAGTCCTATTTAAGCTTTTTCTGTTTGTTTGTTTGTTTATTTGGGTTTTTTTAAGGGGTTCCTAACAAAGATTCCTCCCAAAGTCAGTGTCCTGCCCTCAGCAGTGGAAGCAGCAGATGCTGAAGGGAAGTGTAAAAAAGAACAAGCGTACAGGAGTTTTCCCCCTCCTCCCCCTTCCCAGTTTCCAGTCTATCCTCCAGCATCTATGCATTTCTCTGCCGTGATGTCACTCACACCTTGGAGTGGAGGAAAGCAAATGCTCTGGTTCCCTGCCCTCCCAGGGCAGAGCTGGGCACTCTCTGGGCTCCCAGGGCCGTGTTTACCTCTCCGCCGTGTCCCGCAGCGCCCGCAGCTCGGCTCCCTGCCTCTCCCTGGCCAGCTCCAGGATCCTGGCAACTTGCTGGTCAAGGGATGAAAACAACATCAAAAGGGAGCAAATAAAAATATATAATTTTTAAACTGAATTACCCGGTATTTACGATGATATCCGGGAAAATCCTAAAGTTGTTTTTGACGTGAAATAAAAAATTAAAATCTGATAAAAAATTCTGGCAAACTAAAACTTTGTTTATGTATCAGCTCTGTGACAGATACTCAATGTGTTCACTACTAAAGGCTCGCTGAATTGACCAGGTGAGATGGGACTTAGTACTACATGGAAAACTTTCAAGTGCAGGTTTTCTTAAAAAAAAAACCTCTCAACTCCCCCCCCCAATTATATTAACAAAGAAAAATTATAAATTATTTTTTTGCTGTGCATTCAACCTTGAAAGCGTGAACTCTCCTTCCACAGGAGGAGTCACTTTTTCCACAAATTTAGTTCTGGGGTTCATCAATGTAGGTTTTCTAGAGACGTTTCTTTAGGAGAGATCACAAGAAACACCAAGGGAAGTAAGTAATTTTTAAAAAAGAATGACGTGAAGTAGTACATGGCTGAGGTTTTTTTTCTTCTGATTATTTAGATTTTCATTTTTAACTGTATTCCTTAAAATGTTCTCAGAAAGAAACTGAATCTTGTTTATTTATTTTAAAACCATTCTCTTAGGAAAGCCCAGGAAAAAACCAAACCAGCAACATGGACCTCCTCTTGGAGAATTACCCAGTTTGATTTTTTTTCTGGAGTAGACCAACTGACTCCCTGTACTACTCCTACATTGCCTTCAGTTTTCCAGCGAGGGGCTGTCCTAGGATCCCTCTCCTGGTGACCCCTGCAGCCTCACCTCCGTGGCATGCTGCTCCTTCTTCCTCCGGATGCCCTCGTGGTGCTCCTGCCCGAGGTGCACGAGGTCCAGCTCCAGCCTCTCCCTCAGCTCCAGGAGCCGGCGATCCACGCTCTCCGCCACTTCCACGGGATTTGCACAGGTACCAACGGCACTCTGGGTCACACTCCTGCACAACACATTCAGTGCTGTGCTGCTTTTGGCCCTGCCAATACAATCCCAGCCTCCTCACCCACTCCCATGGGAACAGCCCAGGGACATATGGATGCTCCATCTTCCTTCAGAGAAGGGGAACCCCTGTTTCTCCTGGGGATCCCTGTTTTGGTTTGGGGAGGTGACCCCTGGGCTGTATTTACCTTTTCTTCTGGGTTTTCCTCACGTGGATCATGCTTTTCTTGCCCTCGTGGCAGATGGACTCTGAGAAGAGCACAGAGTACTTCTGCAGGAGCTCCTCCTTCCGTTTGCTTCCCTTCTGCTCCAGCTCCCTCAGCTCCTTCTCCTGCCTCTTCAGCAGCTTCAGGAAGCGCTTCATCTGCTGCAGCTCAGCCAGGGTGGCTGTCTCAGGCTCTGAAACACAAAACAGAGGATGTTTGCTGTCCCACAGCATTTCTCCACCTGCTGCCAAACCCTCTGGGGTCACACAGGTGGTTTCAGCACTGCCTTTGTTCCTTTTCCTCCCTCTTTCCCTGCCCCTGATGGATGGGGGCATGGGGATGGCCAACATTGCTCTCAGGCCACAGAGAATTATCTGCTCAGGGGAAGTAACTTTTTTGGGACTTGGAATGTGTAAAATGGAGCAGAACATGCAGGTGTGTCTGCAGCACAACTGTGCTGAGCAGGGCCAGCTCTTTCCCAGGGCTTAGCCTGGGCAAAGGGGAGCAAACAGCTCCAACACACATCCCTCAGTGCCCATTCCAACCAGAGCCCTTCTGCTCCACACCATGGGATGCCCCTCACCAGGTGCCGTGTTCTGTCCTGGGGAACAGCTCTCTTCAGGAATAACTTCTAAAAGCTAAACTTAAGGTACATAACAGTTACTTGGTAACATATCCTGGGCAGAGCAGGTTTCCTCTTGTGTCTTCAGATCAGTTTGGTGGCATAATTAGGCCCCGTGTTTGCAGGGATTTGTATCACACCACAGTCAGGCACAGGTGACCCACACATCGTACAGATGGTGCAGGTGTGCTGAAGGGAACCTGGAGCCTCAAGATTCCTGGGATTTGTCTTTAGTGCTGGCTATACCAGGCAGGGCTGGGGCAGGTCTTTCTACTTTGGGAATGCAAGATGACTGACAGTGCCTCAGCCCAGGTGAACAGCACAGGGAGTTACCTGCCATCTGCATCACTTCTAACACGGTTTCATTCCTGGCGAACGCTGCTGCTCCTGAAATCCCAAAAGAGGCTCCTGTTAATGCCCCATCCTGGATGTTCAGAGGTTGGAAAGGGACAGTGGAGAGCTCACCAGAGCACAGGCCATGTGAAGGATTTTGGTGTGAGGAGTTAATGAAGCTGCCAAGACGTTGAAGTACTTGGAAGCTCTTGGAAACTTACCTGTGGAGCCATTGGAGGGAGGAATGCTGTGTTTCCCAGCAGAGTCTGGCACCCCATTGGTCTCAGCAGATGGGACATTCCTCTGTGTGCCAGGCCTCTAAAACAGAGATCAGAGGTAAATGAAGGCTTTTTATTCCAGGCTGAATCCATGAAAGGTGCTCAAGAGAACAGAACCTGGAAGAACTCACCTCCCCCGCGGCATCCTTCAGCTTCACGGAGCGCTTGTCCTGCATGTTGAAGAACTTGATGGGGTTGGAGAGGGCAATGGTGAGATCTGGAATCAGACAGAGGGCTTGGCTTGGGCAGCAAACAACCCATGGACCCATTTTCCCTGCCCAGGACAGGACACTGTGGAGAAGGGTCAGTTTGTGTTCTCTGCTTGTAACGAGCTTCCCCCTGACAGCACAAAGGGAGGGGATCACTCTCACCTCAGTCCCATGCTGAGGCCATGGTTCACAACTCTGTTCCCAAAATCCAAAGCCAGGTTCAGACTTTCCTCACCTGCACAGTTCCGTGCTCCAATTCCAGTCTAATGCTGTATAAACTTGTGTTTTTTATAAAAATGTGTTAAACCCATCAATTTCTCAGGATTTCCCCAGTGAAAAAGGTTCATTTGTATGAACACAGGGGAGGAGGGAGCAAACGTGAGAAGTATTTACAGGAAGCTGTGTGGCTGATGCTGTTACTTTCAGTGTGGTTTTGGTCACGAATGTTGATCCCTCCAGTAGGGCTTCTGCCCTCGTGCAGCTCTGTCTGACCCTTTTCAAAGGAAGGTCTCTGTACCTCAGTACTAGCAAGGACCTCCCTTCTCTTCCAACAGGGAAGAACACCATTCCCGTGCTCCCTAAAAGCCCTGTTCTTGCCAGCCCCTGAGAGCTGTCACTTCTTCCCTCAAGGAAATCTCTCCCTGGCTCTGAGGAACAGTAGGACTGACCCCCTCAGGTGGGACTCAGGCACAGCTGCAGTGGGAGCATCCACGCTCTTCCCACAGCAGCGAGGCTGGGGCGGGATCCTGGCACATGCTCAGTCCCACCCTGACAGGAATGAAGGGTGCAGCAGGAAAGCACTCCCTGGGCTGGGAAAACGCTTCTGGATCAGAGTCTGGACAAAGGCAGAGCCCCCGCCCCGCACATTCCAACATGTCCTTACCTGCCCAAGCATCCGGCACGTAGTCCTTGACCTCCAGGAACACGAAGAGGGAGGGCATGGTGAGGGGCATGTTGCTCTCGCTGCGCAGGCACACGTGGTGGTACCCTGGGACAGAGCAGAGCACTGAGCCGGGCTGGCACAGTCCTGGCCCTCCAGCTGCCACACAAAGTCCCTCTTTCCAGGAGGGCACGGGCAGGATATCCTGGCACTAAGCCAAGGCCCTAACAGGATGACTGCACTGCCTGCAGGAGTGGACATTAAGGAGCCAAACATTCAGCTGTTTGTATCTTCTTTACAGCTCCCAAGGGCACAAAAGCTGAAGGGATTTCCACAGGTTTACCTGAGTGCATTGCAATGACGGGAATGATACGATGGCCAATGAACTTCCCTCCTTCTTCCCAAGCCACGATTTTCAGAGAGGCCAACTCAGGCATCATGATCTAAGAGAAAAGCAGAGTAAGGCACCAGTGCCCTCACCTCTAACTCCTGACAGCATCCTCGTCCTCCTCCAAGGACAGCTTTACTCCCTTCTTCCAACCACGCAATTCCAGCTACCCCTTGTCTGTTCTGGGAAATACTGACGGAGAGTTGTTTTGGATACTGTTGTTTGGGTGTTATCTGAGCCTGCCCAAAGCCAGGTCTGGGGTCTGCAGAGAGAAGTCCCTTCTGCTGTCACTGACCTCTCCCAGGGCAGTGCTTGTGGCCTGGGGGGGCTTTAAGGATTTTCTGTCTAAATTACTCTCAAATGTTCTCACCTTCTCAAAAACAAAAGCCTCCTCCTTCCACACGGGGTTAATGGAGTTGGCCGTGGAGGTCAGTTTGGTTCTGTATTTGCGTTTGGTGTCCCTTGGCAACCCAAAGAGCTCCACTTCCACGTAGGTCCTGACGCTGCGCTCCGAGAGGAACTGACCAGAGAGTATCTGCAATCAGGAGAAACAGAGTCAGCAACTGCTGAGGAGAATGAAATACAAGGACCTGCCCGTTCCTTCACCCCAGAGTCTGTTTTTCTGCTCCAGCTTTTCTTTTACCTCCACCCCTGCTTCTTGCTTCAGCACCTCCTCCCTCCCCACCATCCCAGCCTTGGCTGCTCCTGCGTGGCAGATGCTCCTTTTCCATTTTCACGTGATTATGATTAATTTAAAATGGAAACAAGCCCGGGGGTTGCCACGGCAGCGCCATCCCGGGCACCACTCGGGGTTCCTGTGCCCCACGAGCCCCCCGGGTGGCACAGAGGGCTGTACTTGCCGTGACCGACAGGGTGCTGGCCACCACCGCGTCCATGCGGTCCAGGGAGAAGGGGTCGAAGTGCTTGTCGGGGCGGCGCAGGAACTCGTGCTTGAGCAGGTACCCACACTGCCCGTTGAACTCGAACAGGGCCATGTTCTGCTGCATGGGCACGTCTGCGGGCAGAGCCACACCCTGAGACACGGGGCTGGGACAGGGACAGGGACCCCTGTGCCACCAGGGAGCACCCGGCCCCTGCCAGCCATGGCTCACAAAGCCACCCCACAAACTGATGAGGCCTCTCAGCACCCACAGGGAAAAACATGAGAGCAGCTGCCACACGAAGGGAAGTGGTTTGCTTACGCCTGCACTGTAAGGCACGGGCAGAACTGAATTCAAACCTACTTTAAGGAGCACTCACTGCTTCTGGGCACGGATAAGTAGCTGCCTGACTCCTTCCCCCTTTCATTTTGGGCCTCCTCTGAGTCCATCTTCTCTCTGACACTTGTCCTGAGGACACCGTCTGGTGTTTCCTGCACCAGCCTGCACTGTGTCATCCCCCCAGAACCAGCCTCTCACTCGCCCCCTTTCTGAGTCACTTCCTTTTTGTCTCCTACACTCTCTATACGTAACACACTTCTCCAAGGAAGGAAAAGGGGTAAGGAATAGCTTTCTCTGGAGGCTTTTCTTTCTTTCTCATGCTGGTTGTGCAGCAAGGAAAGGCCCTTGCTCCCTGTTCAGGTCAAAATCCTGGACACAATGACACAGCCAGGGCAGTGCTGTGGCCAGATGGAGCTGCACCTCTGCCTGGTAAAGGGACAGCAATTCAGGCAGAGGGCTGTAGGTGTGTTCAGGGATGTAATTCAGTGGGACATCGTGGAATGGGACACTGGGGACAGTGCCTGGACACAGGGGGAAGTGGGGGTGTGCTGGACATGGAAAAGTGCTGCTGGGGGAGATGGACCCAGTGGAGAACAGCACTTGGGAGAAGGCACTTGGAATAAATAACACACCAAGGAAACAGCAGTGAAGGAAGAGACAGTGAGCAGGAGCACCTGGGGATCAGGAGCACCCCAGGGACGAGGAGAACCCCAGGGACCAGGAGCACCCATCCTCACCCAGCTGGTGGCTGGAGGACCCTCAACACTCACCCATGGTCTGGAAGTTGAGTGCCACCATCTGGCAGCCGACATTCCAGAACATCTGGGGCAGGTAGTTGGACGAGTCCATCCGGGTGCCTTTGGGGTAAATCCGGCTCATCTGCCGCTTGTTGTATCTGTGGGGGCTCCATAGGAAACAAGTCTGGAGTGCTCCCAGTGTGCCCTGGGACCAGCCCACACGTTCCCATTATAACTGTTTAACCTCTGCTACCAAACACTCGGAGCCTTCCAGACAAGAGCTCAGGCAAGCCCAGGCTCCTTTTCCATACCCTTCCCACTTAAGGACATTGACTACTGCAGGATGCATCCTATCAGGAATCTCTCTGGAGAGCTCCCAAACCCCCCTGGAAGATCCCATGTCTCCAGCACCTGCACACTTTCTAGCTCTGATGAAGAGTCTACCAGGTCTGGGAACCAGGAGCCCTGTGGATATGCCTAATCCCAAGATCCAGCTTAACTCTGACACTCCAACCCCCCCAGAACAAGGGTTGCCAAAAGGATACTCTACAAACTGCACGGGGAACTTGCTCAGGAGGTCATAGGCCTTCAGTTCCGTGAAGGAAGAGATGACATAACTGCGGTTCTTCTCTGGAAGCAGGAGATGACGAAGCATCAGAGGAAAGGCACACCCAGCCCCTGTCCTGCTGTGGGCACCGACGGGCCCAGGAAACACTTGGGCTGGATTCCCAAGGGACCGAGCCAGACTTACGGGCAGAGACCTCGAAGGAGTCGAATTTGATGGGCTGGATGTAGTTCACCAGGCTGGACATCTCCTCGTACGCCGTCACCTCCAGGCCGGCTGTGCCCTGCACGAGAACATCCCAGGGGAGACATGTGAAGAGACCTTCCCTTGGGAGGAAACAAACCCCACCAAGGCTTCCCAGGGGAAGAGCTCCGGGGGCTGCCCTGACCAGAGTGCTCCAGTTTGGCTTCCCAGTCCTACAGCTCCGTGGTGGGCAGGGCACGGAGTTTCCAGGCAGCTGGGCAAGAACTGAACTGGGGCACATGAGATGCTCCAGTCAGGAGGTACAAAGCCCAGGACTTCTTTAACCCCTCAGAGCATGGAGCCTGGGAGAAACTAGGGACACCATTTTCCCTCCTCTCCAAGGGATACCAGGGAGATAGAAATGGGAAATGGATGTTTTCATTCACAGGAATGCTGATCTCCTCCCTCCCACTTCAGCAACAGCACTTTTTTTAGTAACAACTTCTATCAGACCAAGGCTAAGGAGCCCAGAGGCAAACAGCTATCTCCAAATCACGTGGAGTGTCAAAGGCAGAGTCAGCAATAACAGCTCCTCTGCCACATTCTCTGTGCTTGCAACAGAATTTCTCTCATTCAGTTTCTCCTGCAAAAGGGAGCCCCTGACAGGTTCATTCCCCTTTGCATTTTGGGTTCATCTCCACTCAGTCAGGCCCAGAGAACATTGGAAGCCAAACAGAAAAGGAAGAGAACCAGCAGTGACAGTACCTCATCCGACTGCATCTTTTTAATTTCCTCTTCATCCAGGTTTCCGAGCTGTTCATCCTCCTCCTCTGGCTCCTCTTCAGCCACATCACCTGCCCAGACTAAGCACAGAGGCCACATCAGTGGTACCTCAGCAGGACACTGAGACAGGTGCAGAACCTCACAGCCAAGTCATCAGCAGCAGTGAGGGGCAGAATCCCACAGCTTTACTGGCCAAATCCAAATATGAACTGACACACTGTGGATCAGCACACCCTGGAGACCAAAGTGCTCCTCCTGTGGACTCCTCTCACACCCAGGAGTGACAATCAAAGGGTTGTTTTCCCACCAAGGTCACATGTATTTTTAGAATAAATGTCCATTTCCAGGTGTCCCCTTGTCCTCTCATGACTTCATGTGTTCATATCATGACAAGGACTGTTCTCCCACAGGGGTCCTGAGCCCAAGGGGTGATAGGAAGGGAGGAGAGAGGAGCTGAAGGTTCTATAAACCTCCAAGACCCTCAGGGTGGAGAAATGTGAGCTGTGGTGAATTTGTGGTCATCAGAGATCTACAAGCAGTAACCCATCATCCCCCTTCCCCCAACCCAAGGACCAGTGGGTATCAGTGAATCACCAAGTCATGGTCTTTTTTTGGTTGCAATAAGTGTTGAAAATATTCTGAAGATTTAACTTCTCTTCCAAGCTTATGCTGCTGCTTAACTGGATTAGGGAGTAGTGCTGGCTCGCCCCAAGGTGGTATTGGGAGATTTGGAAGGTTTTGCCCTTCTAGCTCTGCTAGTCCCACTTCCCTTCAGACATACCAGTGTCTTCAGCATCCACAGGGGTTGGCTGCTCAATGATTTCTGGTTCCACATTCTTCCCTTTCTTCAAAGAGTTCTGCCTTTTCCCATATACAGATTGGTTCTTTTTATTCTTAATCAAGATTTTCCCTAAGAGGTCCTTAGGACTCGGCAGAGGAACTCCTGGCTTCAGCTGCAACAGATAAACCTCATCACAGGGAGAATTCAAACACTGCCCTCTCCTGTCCCTCTGACCAATTCCTGCTGTATGGACACATCTCTCCCCCACTGGACACTTTCTTTCCTCCACCTGCCAACATATCCCATCAGATTCACGCAGATTTTCCCCAGGATTTCACCTGTAGCTGCAGAGCAGTTGCAGCACCACTGTGTCACTGGGCCAACAGAAATACCTGCTGTACAGGTCAGCTGAACACTGGGGTCAAGTGGATGGGGAGCTTTACTGAGCTATTCCTGGCACTGCCCTGCCCATCTAGGCCTGGAAGGGAATATTTCCAGGCCCTTGTTCCCCTTTCCAAAGCAGGGGCTGGCAGAGAGAGCTGAACCAGTGCTGTGTACAAAGCACATGTGGTACCCCTGGCACAATTTGGCCACCAGAGCTCAGTGCCCAGAATCCCTCAGGTCAGGGTGTTAAACAAGAGCAGAGTCCCAGGAGTGCTCAGGAAAACCTCTGTGGCAGTCCTCCACCCATCCCTATGAACCAGGACAGGCAAACTCTGTCTTCTCCTGGTAGCCTCCAATTAGTCTTCCTTAATTAATTGCTAAAATCTAGGACATTTTTCTCCTGCCTGTTGCCACCATGGACTGTTTGTCCATGG
This sequence comes from Corapipo altera, assembly GCF_003945725.1. NCBI lineage: Eukaryota > Metazoa > Chordata > Aves > Passeriformes > Pipridae > Corapipo > Corapipo altera. Next base: position 611,737 of record NW_020884943.1, read on the forward strand.
CATCACATTCTCTTTCACTTTTTTCCTTTTGTCTGTTGTGGCACCTCCCAGCACCAGGAGTGACAAGTTTTCCAGAAGGCCTCTCCCTGGCCTCCTTGCCCAGCTGCCCCTCACCGGGTGTTTCTCCAGAGGCTCTGTCAGCAGCATGTCTCCAAAAATGGTCCTGCAGTACTCGGCCATCTTCGCCTGCTGCTTGGGCCTGCAGGAGACCAGGCAGGAGTGAACGGGGGAGAGACGCCCCAATCCAGAGCTTGGCATGAGCCACCACCTCATGTACTGTACCCAGAAACCACCCAGTGCCTTGGCTCAGCCGTGCAGATGTTGAGGTGCCATTCCCAGCCCAAATCCCATGTTCCCACAGTGCCACCCTGAGCTGAGAGGCTGCACAGTTGTGGCCACGCCACTCTGCAGGTTATGGCTCGTCCTTCAGCTCTGACCCATCTCCAGTTGTTTCAGAAACCTCAATCAGTGTTTCGTGTCAGCTCAGCACTCACTTCAAACCCAGCAGCCCTTGCCTGTGTCCTTTCTGCTCTGGACACAGAACACGGTTCTCCCGAGCACTGGATACTCACGAGTCCACGTGGTTCTCGAAGGACAGGATCACAGGGTACAGAGATGTTTTAAAAGCACTCTCTGCAATGGCCTCGATGGCATCCTGAGGGAAAGGCCAAGGTCAGAGCTCAGCACTCATTAATAACAGAGACACAGCTGCCCTCCCACTGAACACACTCCAGAATTGTCATTCTCTGGATCATCCCTTCAAAGTCACTGAACTTCTCCCAGTAGGAAGGTGAGAGGTGTCACCTTTTTCACACTTGCCCAGATTTCCAGCTCCAGGGCATAAAACCTGCAGCTAAACTCAACAGCTTGCATAAAAATGCAGTTGAAGATGTAGGAAGATGAGGCTTTGGTTTGGCTACACAGTTCAGTGTATCCAGCACTGAATGTGAGAGTGTCTGGCCAGAGACAAACCCCTGCCCCAAACCACTGCTCTGTGCACCCTCAACTGATACAGAAAGGTGTGTGCAGCACCAGGCTAAACCATGTCATACCCTATCCATACCTGCCTCTGAACCTGCCCAATTTTCTATAGTTTCAGCTGCTTCCAAAACCCTTCTGCCTCGCAGCAGAGAGTTGGAGTGCTCAGTCACCAGCTGTGCTGACATTTCAAATGCAAATACCATGGAAACCTTCTCAGCATTAATGATGTAAGAAAAAATAACCATATTTTTCCCAAGTCCCCGTTAAGCTGCCACAAACTATGCACTGTTTTCCTTCTGGTACTGCTAATTGGCAAGGAAGTACCATTTCCTCCTTTGCAATTACAGTCCCCGCTCATCCCCAATCCTGGTTCAGCCATGACCTCAGAATGGAGGGAGGCTGCCACAGCTGCTCCTCCATGGACCACTCGGGTCTGCCACAGGAATCTCAACGCTCTGAGAAGTTACAGAGCTACTAAAAGGCCCTAGGAATAGTAGAACAGGGGGAGAGGTGTGGAGGGAAAGGTCTGTTGTGTATCATTATATACTATGTAAAACCAAATCCCAGCACATGCTGTGTTAACAGGTTATAATTTCCTTGAGGAACAGTCCCAGGCTGCAGCAGAACTCTGCAATTACAGCAGCTACAGCTGCCACTATTTCTGTTCTCTCTGCACTGAACTGCTGTGCAAAAAGCAGCAGTGGCACTGCAGGGCTTGGGAAATTACTGACACCAAGTACGACATTACCTCTGACCTTAAGGACTGGTTTGTTTAGTTGCTTTTTTTCCCCCAACATAAATATTTTAGTAACAATGAAGTGTGGGAAGTGGGGGGAAGATACACGAGAAAAACAAAGAGCTGTAAGAAGAGTCTCCAGTGCCTCTGCCTGTTGGCAGCAGCTGTGTAAAGAGGTGCAGAAAAAATCAGTGTGCTGCATTGATCTGTAACCTGTCAGCTGTGGAAAAATGCCCAGTATTGCCAAGGGAGAAGCAGACTTTGTGCTGTGCTTCCAAAGCCTGGGAGCTGAATCCTCAGGGAAGCCGGCTGCCCACAGAACACAGTGCAACACTCAGGTCACTAGGAAGGAACTGAACCCTATTCCTCCAAAAGGCACCACGTGAGGGTTTCAGCCACAGAAACCTGCTGCACACCAGAATATACACTCATTTGAACCGTGTGTTTTCTAACAGCCATCCTGTTTGTTCACCTATCCACAAATCCACCAGCCTGTGCTGTCCAGCGCAGACACATCTGCTCAGCCATCCCTCCTTGGCTTCCGCCTGACTTCCCGCATTTCCCTTGGTTAGTCATCCATCTTCCTCCAGCTATCCACCTCTCTGCTCCTCCTGCTCCAAAAACACACACAAACTCCAACCTAGTGCCCATCTGTTCGCCTTTCCTCCTCCCCACACATTCATTCCCTCGCCACCTCCATTAGCCTTTTCCTCCCTCTGCCCATCCCTTTGGCAGCTCCCCAGCCTGGAGCCAGGTAGGGGAAAGCATCCCTGGAGAAAGGCCCTCCCCACCTTGAAGAGGATCTCTGTGGTCATGGTGAAGCCGTGGGTGATGATGGGCTCCTCATCTGGGGGCCGGCCCTTCCAGCAGTCCAGCTCCACGCAGCGGCAGCCGGCCAGGAGCGCCTGCCGGTACATCTCGGGAGAGGAGATCCCGGAGAACTGCCCAGCTGCGGGAGGCAGGCTCAGCCTTAACTCCTCACACGGACAGGAGCAGCAGGAACCCCTGTCAGCCCCCAGCAAGAGGTCTGCAGGCAGAGGGTGACACTCCCCCTCACACAGTGTTCAGAGCCCACCCCAGCCCTCAGCTCCCCAAACCCCACTGCCCGTGCCATCCATCCATCCCTCCCTGGGATGGTGCCTCCCTCAGGAACGGCCCTTACCTGTGAGATAGGTGTTGTGTGAGGAATTGATGAAGTAGTGTGAGAGGGGCTGGGTCATGTCCTGGTACAGCAGCAGCTTGTCCAGAGCGACCACGTTGTTCTCAGGGCCACAGAGGAACCAGACCATCCCCTCTGGAGAGAGCTGCCCTGCATGGAAAACAGAGCTGGCAGCAGTGCCCACACAGAACAGATCTGGCACCTCCCTGCTGAGGCACCTCAGCACAGGGAGATGTGGGAGCCAGCTAACACTCCCCTAGGAAGCAGGATGGCAGAAGGCACAAGATGCTCTGCTCTTCCATCCCAGCTCCAGAGCAGGACCTCTGGGCTGAGGCAGACTCACCTCTCTGGATGTTGATCCCGCTGGGCTCGTACTTCTCGATGAGGCTCTGCACCTGCTCGGGTCTGGCTGGAGGGAACAGGCTGTCATTGAGGCGGGAGTCTCGCTGCTTCTTGTTGATAAACTTGGCCAGGTGCTCTTTGGTCATGTAGGGCTTTGCTTTCAGATGGCTGTGGGGAGAGAATCCCAGAGGTAAAGTCTGGGAATTACCCAGGAAACCTCTTCACAGGAGAGAGATTGGCCATTCCCCAGGTTAGCAGTGGGGTCCCCCTCCCTGGGCCCACACATTTCTGCTTTGTCCACATTTCTTTCTGTAAATGATGCTTCCCACTGTGCCCTTTCTTCTTCCTCATAATTCCGTACTGGGAACAGCTTGTACTGAGGGGAAGACAAAGCATATTTTGAGGCTCTAACCTGAACTCTAAAAAGACCCGAATTTCAGAGCATTCACTGCCTGCCCTGTAAAATCAAGTCCATGTAAGAAGTCACAGATTTAGGTACTTGAAAAGCAAAAGGCCCCTGGGTACTTGTGAGATCTGTGGTTCTCACACTGCCTCCGTTTGGGGCTGGTCACAAGCAGTGTCACATGGGCATGACCTAGTGCTGACTTGGGCTCAGCCCTCCTGCTGGGGACAGTTCAGGGTCCCCACAGCGCAGGGAGGTCTCATCCTTTCTGTCCAGGCTGGAGGCTGGGAGTGAAGGTGTTGAGTGACCCTGTTCCTGCCCTTCTGAGGCTTCAGACCAGACAAACCACGTGGGATTAAATCCCTCCCTTTCTGTCTATCTGTTGCCACAGGAGCTCCAGTTCTGGGCTGTGGTTTGAGGGAAACTCACTGTGAGGTGAATATCTCATCGATCTCGGGCCGGGGACACAGATTCATCAGGAAAGTCTTGTACACGGGCTCCGGGAAGTCCTCTGGGTTGATGGCATCATTCTGAGAACACAGAGAGGACGTGTCAGGACCACAAACCTCTCCTTAACACTTCCTTGGGCCAACACAAGTGACTGGAACATCCGCCCAGGTGCTGCTGCTCCCTGTGCCACCCAGTGCAAGTGTTCCTGGAATACAACCAGAACTGGCCCCAGCAGGCTGCAGTTAAGGCCTGACAGTGGTAAAGAAATGGTTTCACACCATCTGAGAGCATCTGGGCTGGTGGTTTTTCACACCCAAGGGCACCACAGTCAGGGCAGGCAAAAGGATCTCTCTCAAGCCAGCAAGGCCTCTGGGTACCCAGAGAAACCCTTACCTTGCCCTTTGGGAGGTGACAAGCACTTAGTGCTGCTTCCACCCTCTTCCTGTCTGCAGGGAACATCTGAAAAATACTGATGGGGAGGACAGGGATCACAATGGAGCAGCAAAGAGAGCAGGAAGGCTGGGGCTGCAGGCAGTGCAGGACACTTCAAATGCACAGTGAGGGAGGTTGATGGACCAGGGCACACAGATACTGTTTTTCCAAGGGAGTAACAGAGGTACTGAGTCTGATAAACCTACAGAGGGTTTTCCAGCTGCTGATCTAATGCAGAAGTTCTGTATTTCTGCTATGGACTCTGTAAGAGCCCTGTGACTCTTAAAATCCCTCTTCCCTGTCCCACCCTCTTGGAGGTGCTCCCTGTGGCAGCAGACCTCATGTCCCCAGTTCCCAGGACACTTCCGCCCACCAGACACTATCCCCCGTGGGAGCTGGCACTGGCAGGGAATTGCTCTGTAGTCAAGGCAACATTCAAAAACTCCAAATAAACGTTCTGCACATTTGCTGCTTTGAAAGAAGGCAACATTTTCTGGAATCAGAGGCTTTCCATGAATTCAAGGAACAAACTCATTGCACAGGCAGAGACCGGGATACTACACGACTACTGCAGGAACCAAAGCTCCTTTCCAGTGGGGAAAGCTGGGACTGGTCTGCAGGGCACAATTCCCTGGGTCAAACCTTCAGCTTAAAGTAGCTGGAGTGTGTAGCAGGAACACGAACTGAACCCTCCCTCATTTCAGACCATCCCAGGCAGCAGCACTGTGCTCTCTTCCGTGGACAAATTGAGGCTCAGCTCTCATAAGCTCCCGGCATCCCTGGTGCTCACAGGCAAACAGGGACCAGGGAGTGTCCTGTGCTGCCAGGTGGGAGTGCTGAAGGGGCTGCAGCAGCTCATGCAAACCCAGTGCCCTTTGCAAGGCAAAACTGAAGCAGCCCTGGCATGATTCCAAAGGGATTTACATGTCTAAAGAGAAAGGCAGATGCTCGTGGAATTTTCAGAATAATTCAGACATGGAGTTTTGAAAGCCTTACATTTATCTGCACCTGGAGATACTGAGTATTTTTATAAGTCTGGCTCTTAGTCTGGACTATTCAATGGTCTGAACTGTTACCATTCTGCAGGAAATGGGCACTGAGGAGAGGTACAGCCTGTACCAGATATTCTTTCTCGTTGTTTCAGAGGAATAAGCCGGTTCCCCTTGCAGCAACGCTGCTCTGGCTTGCATTTTAAAGATCAATTCAAAGCACTCTTCCCTAGTGTGTTATTCATTATAGACCTATACATTTTTAACAGCCCTTTGATGAATACGCTGGTTTCCGACAGAATGAAATTCTGCTGGTAGGTGGTTTAGAAAACAAATAACAGCAAATGTTTCCTGCTGAATAAAGCTCAGCCGTCCAGGGGCCCAATCAGCCAGCACAGCCCTAATCCAGCACCTTCTGCCACACAGCACCCCCCGGGGAGGGTGTTTATTAGGGGTGATCAGTGCCCGCCTTTGTGATGCTGTGACACAGCTCAGCCCTAAAGCAGAGCCGTTCAAAACCTCCCAAATGCTCTGCCTGCAGCTCCTTATTCTTAAACAAAAGGTAATTTATGTATATCCTGCAGGCTGAGGGATGGCAGAAGTGGAGAAGGACCGGTGGAGAAGAGCTGGAGTGGTCACACGGGAGAAAAGGAGACAAATCAAAGCGAGTGAGCACCACTTCAGGCGAGCTGGGGAGCCCAGCAAAGAGCTCTCCAAATCCAGAACTCCTCACAGGAACGGCAAACTGATCCTACACCTCACCCAGGTATCAACTCAGATTTGCAAAACAATCTGTGATCAGAATTTTACCAGAGCTGCTTGGTTTTGTTGATTATTTGTTGGCAACAGCCAGGAAATGAGATCTATGGCTGTTTAAGGCCATTTCTTGTTGTAAATGGAGGCCAAAGTCCCCTTTCCCAAATTATGTCCCTGACCCAAATTATGTGCCAGGTCCTGGGGAGGAACCAAGGTGCAGCGGGAGCCCTTCCATGGCCTGAATCCAGAGGGAATGATCTCTACCTCTTAGATGCAGGAAAAACAGGCGGTTGAAGCCACTGGGAACCATCCTCTTACCACCTGCTCTGCCTCTAGTCTGACTGAACACACAATAAAACAAACATCCACACTCACTTCCTGACAGGAATCTTCCCCTCTGCATTCAGCTGCATCTTCAGCTTCACCAGGCTGTGGAAAAAAAACCCAAACAAGATTATGAAAATGTACATGTACAGTCTTGGAGATCCTATTAATAAAGAGAGAGAAAAGATATGTCATTGGGGAAAAAAAATCTACCAGTGAGCTGAAAATCAGAGCCCTGCAGAACTTCAGCTTTACCCTGGCCTGAGCCAGGCCTCGGTCTGGCGGCTGCCAAGGGACCTGGATGCTAAGAAGTCTTTTTTCCCAGTACAGACAGAAAGGAGCCAGGTGTTTCAGAGAACAGATCACTCACATCTTCTCCAGGAAGGTGTAGCGGGAGGCGTTGTAGGTGAGGGGGTTGCGGACGATGGCCAGGATGTCGTCAGCCCAGCTCTGGAACACACACACAGGCCACAGGCACTATGGAACTGCTCTGGGACACACACAGCACACATGGAAAGGGGACAGAATTCCCAAATGGTCTGGGTAGGAAGGGACCTTACAGCTCATCCAGTGCCACCCCCGGCCACAGGTAGGGACACCTTCCACCAGCCCAGGTTGCTCCAACCTGGCCTTGGACACTTCCAGGGATGGGGCAGCCACAGCTTCTCTGGGCAACCTGTGCCAGGGCCTCACCCCCCTCACAAGGAAGAATTTCCTCCCACATCCACTTTAAATCTACTTGTTCCAGTTTAAAACCATTGCCCCTTGTCCTGTCCAATACTGCTGGGCTCCAAATCCCAACATCTGTGCCCTGAGCTTGGCTCTGTCACCTTCCTCCTGCCTACAGATACCAGCAGCTGAAACTTTGCCACTTCTCAGCTTCTGTTCATCCTTACAAAACACACAAAGGACAACAATGACTCACTAAGTACCTTCTACTGGTCCTTCTCCATGCAGGGCAGAAGTTTCTAGAACTACAGAGGACCCACACCTGACTGGAGCACAAACCTGCTTGTTTATAACCTTGTCAGTAGCACTGACAGGGCTCAAGGTCCTCTCCTTTCCTCCTCCCCACTGAATACCCCAACCCTTAGTGGTTCCCAGTGCTTCCATACCCTCAGGATCCAATACCTTGCCAACATTCTCCTTGTAGGACACAAAGTTATGGAAAGTGAGGTCAACCATGTCAGGGCCGGACACAATGGTCAGGGTCTTCAGAAGGAAGGTGCTGTGAGGATAATCCAGGTTAAAAACCTCTCGGAGCTTCTGGCACTACCAAAGAAACACAACAGAGGGGGATGATGGGAGAAGGAGGGAAAAGCTGCATTCAAAAAACCAGGCCCCAATCCAAACATTGACCCAAATCCACGGCAAGCTCCTCAAGGGTTGCAAAACTGTTTAAGGCAATCTTCCTTTCCTTGGCTTCCCTTATTTTTTGTCTTTATTCTGGATTACCTGCATTACCTGGGACAAGCCCCCGTGACAAACACCACAAATGCTGTTTTGGTCTGAAAAAGGCACAGTTGGAGACTGCCCTTAAAGAAATTCCTTCTGGAACTCTGGGATGGACATCCAGATAAGCAGAGGAGAGTTTGGCCTGCTCACACCAGAGGTGTGTAACAGGGTGATTTTGTCAAAACACACACTAGGAGAGTCTTTCTGATTAGTGTGACACCTTTACTTGGAACCTCCCTCCACAAGAAAGATAATTTTTGGGACCCCAGTCACTGCAGGGCTGGGCTGTCTCCCTCCAAGCTTCATTTTCTGCTGTTGTCAGTTGTTAACAGTGGTTTTTTTCCATAGCAATTCCAGTATCCTACAGCAGTGGCTCACCAGGGATTTGTTTTGTTAAGTATAAGGCTCATCCGATTAGCGGTACTTGGATTTCAGCACCATATCTAAGTATTTATAGAATCCTTTAAATTATTCAGCATTTTCTGCATTCCTACGTGAGGTGTTGCCAAGCCAAGGTATCCCAGAGTTCTACTGGTGGTGCTGTTTAGAATGGAAAGACAAAATTCCCACTCCTCCAATAAAGCACAGCAATTCATTATCTGAAATGCAGGCTAAATCCCTGTCCAAACAAACAGGGCACTGTCAGAGCACCTGCTCCTTCAGAAACAGGGCAAAATCCACAATCTGGGACTGTCAGAGCAGGTCAGACTGGGATGTTAAACTGGAGCTGGAATCTAAGCTCAGGTTCAGGCACCATGTGTCTGCACCACGCCACACACAGAGCTGCACAGACATTTTATAAGGAACTGCTGTTTTTTCCACTGCAATTTTCCAAATTTCTGGAGCATTTCCAATTCTGACACATCTATAGCAAACAGGTATCTTTAGGAAAAATGGGATGGGCTGGATTGTAAATCAGGATCACCTGACCACTGTCTCTCCCTTTTAAAAAGCACCTCTCCAAGGGAGTAACTCTGAAACCTGCTTAATCCCAGAGCATTTGGAGGGAGGGAAGGGGGAGCACTCACCCAGCAGAAAATGTGCCTGTTTTCTGCTAGGGAATTTCTCCCGTGGCTCATTTTCGCCTCGTGAGCCCTTTTCCTTGGCAGAGCTGAGCACCACCCACACACCCCCCTCTCCTGCTCGTGGCAGCTCCTCCACGGAGCTTCACTTTTCAGTACCAGCAGCAGAGGGCTGGGGTTTTAACTCCAAATTAACTTCATCCTGCAAAGCCAGCGGTGTTTGTTCACTCCAGGGCTTCACAGGAGATGGGGCCCAGACAATGGAGAACTTGTGGTTGTGCTGAACTCATTTCCTGTATTTGTTACCCGGGGCTCCTCCCAGCCCTTCCTTCTCCACACGCTGCTCTCCTGCAGACACTTGTCACCTGGTTCTTCAAACCTTCCTGCCCAGCCATGACCCCAGCAGGACAAGTGCTGCACCAGAGCTTTTGCCTTCATCCAGGCAGGGATGGATCCAGCACCCAATGGAGATGGGGAGAGAGGACCAGAGACTGTGTCCAGGAGCTCTGAACCTCCACAACCTGCACTCCTTCAGCACCTTGTGCTGCAGCTTCACTCCAGAATTACTCAGAGTCACCTTGCAGGTGGCCATAAAGGAAAAATAGGAATTGCTGCATGAAAGGCAGGACAAGGATATTAGCCATGCAAATCAGAAGGGAAACATGCTCGGCAAATCCACTTTAAAAAACCCAAACAAGCAGAAAACAACCCACCAGCAGAGCTGAAACACAGTCAGCTCCCATTTCACATCCCACCCTCCTGATTTCCCTAAAATCCTCAGCTGTACAGAGCAGAGCCACAGTCCAGAGAAAAGCAAATTCTCATGCAAATACAAACAAAGAGCCAGAGCCAGATGCAAGACAGAGAGGGATGGTCCTTTCTCTGCTTGGAAGGGGACAGAGCCGAGTGCCAGCGGGAGCTGCCACAGCCACACGGGTCACTGCGCCCTGAAAGATGTGTGTCCTGTGGCACTGAGGACAGGACAGCAAGTCTTCTCTTTTGGAGAAGAAAGGTCTTGTTTGGTTGTCAGAAGGGGAAAAGGAAGCACCTGAGGAATTTCCAACGTCTTTGACTCTGGAGGTACCACTCCTGTCCCCCAAGCTGGAGGCAATGGCTGGGAGCGGGGAGGACCAGCCTGTCCCTGTGCCAACCAGCTCAGGGACACAGGCAGCCCAAAACCCGCAGGGAAGCACTCCCAGCTCTCAGTGTCTTATCTAAAGGAACTTGAAAATGCAGCAGTACATGGATTCACAGGCACGAAATAACCCATGGGGTTCTGGCATCAAACAGGGACACACTGCCAGGGACAGAGGAGCCTCTGTGTCCTCGGGAACTCCCGGCCCCGTGTGCCAGAGCTCCCACTGTGCAACGATGGAGGAGGCAGGAGGAGGGCCCAGCAAGGCTACTGCTCTCCTTCCCTGCTCAGCTCCTGCTCCCCCATCTATAAATCCTGTGCCAGCCACAGGCTTGTACCTTGCACACACACGGATCAGCTTCTCCATATGGCCCCGTGGGATCATTCTCTACTTGGAGGGCTGGAATGAGACTTGGTTTAGCTCCATCCTGGGCTCACACACGTTGCTGAATCCCAGTCCCAGAGCTGCCCCATCCCCTGTGCTGCAGCAGAACCACTGACCACCCACAGTGTTTACAGCCCGTGGCTCACAGCCCACAGCTCAGCTCCGAGGGCACTGTGGCTGCTCCTGGTGGTTCCTAAACGTTCCCACTCGCTCCTACTTTATCATCTCAAAACATGGTGTGTGACATCCCTCTGTATCATTTTCTCCCTGCACATGTTCAGTTCAGGCTGCATCTCTGGGTTCAACGACACCAGAATGTGGATGGAGGACAGAGGTGGTTTATCCTCATGGCACTCAGAAAGTACAACTTCTGTTCCTATGAGAAGTATGCCTGTCTCAAAGCCAACGCCTCCCGAAACATCTAAACAAACCCCAAGGAGCAGCCAACAGCACAGCAGTCTGGCCTAAAACATCCTGGATTTTGGCCTGAACTATTATTACATTCTCTGTCAGCGTTCTGGGGTCTTGGTGCCTCCAAAACCCCCCAAAATGGAGGAGTCCTTGTTGTCCCTCGTTACCGAAAGGCAAACACAGACCTGAATGTAAATAACAGCCCACTGTGTCGGTGCTGAACTGCACTCCAGAGCTTTTATCTTGTCTCCTGGCTCTTCAAAGGCCCTGCTCAGTCTTATCTCCAGTGCTCTTGAACACACGCCAAGGTTCGTTCTGCCCCGTCTCTCAAGAGAAACTTTCTGTGAAGGAAAACCACGGAGCAGCTCTGGGAGGAGCTCCCACAGCGGGGAGCAGGGGAACCCTGGAGGGCAGGAGAGCAGCATTCCCACTGGGAGGGGGCTCCTCCTGCTGCCAGCCCGCAGTGACTCCCTTTCCATGCCGCACTGGGCATGTCCTGCTCCCCAGACCCTGCTGCCCTGGGATGGGGCCCAGCCGTGACCTGTGCCGGGAGGGAGCGGGGCCCTTCTCAAGTGGTTTTCCGCGGGGGCGCTTTGGTGTCATTCCTCTCGCTGTGTGTGGAGGTCACAAAGGAAAACCCCAAACCTCCTGCTCAGCAGTGGTGGGAAAGTGCTACTGAAAGCAGGGAACTCCCCACATCCACAGGGAACCCCACTCCCAGGGAGACTCACGTCACTGCCATGGGGCTGGAGAGCTCAGGGCATGTTCCACCCTCAAGCCACAGCCCAAACCTGCACGGCCCCTTGCCAAGGAAAGCAGGGGCACTTTCCTTCCTATGGAATTCCCTCAGTCACAGTCCAGTAGGAAAACCAGGCCACAAGCTTTTCCTCAGAGCAGCTGTGGATTTACTATGGAATCACTTACAGGGAAGGGAAAAGGATGCTCCATTTGCTACTGGTGCTACCCAAAGCTCTTCCTACAGCTGTGATCCTGTTCTCCTTGTCCTAAATATGATCCATCAGCCCTTTCTCCTCCACTTTTAGCCATTGAAACAACTGTTTGTGTTAAGTCAGCAGTTCTACCCCACAACCATTCCAAGCCTCCATTCCGCAGCAGGGAACACAGCACTGTGTACATTCTTTCACCCCAAACCAGACTTTGCTTTGTCACACCATGTTTATACCCCTTGTAAGGACGCCCCAGACACAGCTGCCCCCATGTGGAGGGTGTGGTGGTTCCCGTGAAGACATTTTCCCTGCTTTCTGCATTCCTTCGTGAAATTCTGTTCTGGGGAAAGGCAGCTGAACACACCCCTGAGGGCTCTGAGCCAGAAGCATCATGGACAGCACAGCCACGTGTAAATAAGAATTTTCCAGGCCTGGATGGCACACATCTCCCACCACTCTGGTTCAACACCTCTTTCAGTGCCCACACAAGACCTCCCAGCATCCCCTATGGGAAAGGTGGATAAGGAGCCAGCTTAGTGCATTTGACCACATGTTGTAACAGAAATGCCAGAAAACTCCCTGAAATACAAAGGGGACTTATTTCAAACGAAGGGTCCCTGTGAAACGCAGAATTCAAAAAGCACTCGGGATTTTCACAGCACAGGTTGTCATCAAGTGCATCACTTCTGCCTGCTGAGAATACTTAATAAATCGAATACTTAATAAATCCCTTGGTGCTTGACTTTTGCTTCCTTGTTCATCAAAAATGAGCTGTAGCCAATTCCCAGACTGTAAAATACCATCCTTGGCCTGTTACAATGGCTGCAACAGGGCAGCTCCCCTGTCAGACACAGATCCAGGGCCTGGGGAAAAGCACAGGGACAGGGCAAACGCACTGACACCTCCCTGCAGCTCCCAGCGAGCCAGGGTGCAGCAGCTTCCCAAGCCAGAGGCAGCAGCTCACATTCAGTAACCCCCAAGGGCATTTCCTTCTCACCTTGACTTTCTGCACTCACAGAAGTTTCCAGGGCTGGGGCAGGAAGCATCCCATGGCACGGTGGCACGAGGCGGGACAGCAGCACCTCCTGCTTGTGCCACACCCACCTCTGGAAAACTCCCCTTGAGGTGAACTCTCACACTGGAAGAAACCCTGAGGAGCTGCTTCAAACCCCGAGTGAGTGCTTCGTGCTCACCTCCTCCATTCAACTCCTGATTTTCCAGCACTCCCAATCCTCCTCCACATCCCCCTCATCTTTTCCCTTCTGCCAGATCACAGTCCCTCCTACTCACATGCTCTTCCCACAGTAGCCACTTGGTTCCTTTATTAATCCTGCTGCTCTTCCCTACCTTTTCCAGCTCTTGCCTCATTCTAGGACAGTAGAATAGCCCAGAAATACGGGTGCATTGGGGGTGCACACAGCAGCAGGATTTCCTAATAATTTCCTTATCATTCCTAACATACAATTTACTTTTTTGGGGCAATCCTGCTGAACAGTGTTGATATTGTACCACACACCCACGGAGTGTCTGAGTACCAACAGTCACCTCAGGGCCTGTTACTGCAGAAGGATGAGGGATTTTTTCTGTCTGCACTGCCTGATTTTTATCTGTATGAATTTTATCACTCACCAGATCATCCAGTCAATCAGCAATTCAAGGTCTCCCTACAAACCAGCGTCACTTTATTACCCCAAATAACTCGGTACCATTGGCAAACTCTGTCTTCTCCTGGCAGCTTAGTCTTCCTTAACTAATTGCTAAAATCTAGGACATTTTTCTCCTGCCTGTTGCCACCAGGACATCCACCCGTGGCCTCAAGACTTCCACCAGCAATTTATCACCTACATCAAAGCCCAATTCATTTTGTAAACAGGTTATTCCTCAAAGTTTACTATCCTAGAAAATACTATCTCATACCTCTCCTTTAAGTTGGCCTTTTCCTTAGGGATCCTGTCCAGAGTGTGGCATCAACTCTACCAGCCTCAAATATTCTATCCTCCCAAATAGTAAAACAAAATCCAGAGAGCTTTTTTTTCAAACACTGTTCCCACAAAACAAGTTGCAGACAAAGTTTTAGGTGCATTGAAAACTCAAATATGTTCCATTCAAGTGAATTTTCAAGGAGAAATCCAGTTTCTCAGAAGGAATTGTGACTTTTAGGGACAGAGATGCTGTTCTTGAGCTCTGCTGTGCCTTCAGCACCCACCTGACGTGGTGTTTAGAGAAATACTGGTCTCGGGAAGCTCTGAAGAGACATTTTCAGAGCAGATTGAGAAAACAGCTGCAGGACTTATGCAAAAGGCTCAGCAGATATTGCAAAACCTTCTCCTTGTGCCTTAGACAGTCACTTGTGTCACCATGGGAGCCACCAGCTCTACTCCTTTGGTTCCTTTCCACCTTCACTGCAGTTTTCTGCTTGCCTTTTCCACACATGAAAAAGTTCAAAACAAACCAAAAAACGGTCCCAGGAAAAAAGTCCTAACAAGGACAACGTTGCTGCAGGAAGCTTAAATTACAGCTGAGACCAAGAGCAAAGCCCTGATCATGTGCTTCCCTTCATGTGCCACCCTGCAAGCAGACCATGTCAAACTATGGCAGGGGGGGGAAAGAAAGAAACTGTTTTTTCTGACAGTGCATTTTCTTCCCTTTAAAGGGAAAAACCCCAGCACACAGGGCTGGAATCTCACTGTAACTCCAGGTTTGGGGGTGCCCTGACCCAGCCTGTGCATCCTTGCACAAGAACAGCTCCAGTGACTCAGTGCAGGAGCATCACAGTCTCCAGCAGGACTTCCCAGGGCAGCAGGGCACTTCGAAAGGGAATTGCTGATATTCCTTCCTCTACCATAGTCTGGAAGTGCCTCTTTTGGGTGCACAGAGGACCCCAGGGAGCTCAGGGACAGGAGTAAAGATGGCTTTTCTGTATTTACATACTTGTGATGCGAGGAGGTAAGATCACCTCCACCTTCTTCCAACACAAATCCAGGACAAGCTGCCTGAGCTTCCGCCAACGCCCCAGGCAGCCCTGTCTTTGCCACAGGAACATCAGACAGAAAGAAGCTGTGGACTCACCTTGGGGATTTTGGCAAACCTCCCCACTCGGGTGTCTCGGATGCTGGTGATATCCAGAATTTCCATTTCCTACAAGAGAGCAAGGACAAGGAAAATAAGGAAGGGCAAAGGAGGAGGGAAAGCACTCCATCCCAGAGCCCCCAGAAGCTGCAAGGCAAGTCTGAGCCAGTGCTTTTCCCGGCAGAAAAGCTGTCCCAGCAGGAACAGGGCAGGGAGGGAAGCAATTCCCATGGAAGACTCTCCACAGCCTTCCCCAGGCAGCCCCTCCACATCTCCACTACTGGCTTGTTGTCATGTCCTTGTTTGTTCTTTTAATATCCAACCTGAATTTCCTTCCTCTGTTACTAATTTTTCTTCTCACTGTGGGTCTGGAGAACAAATTATACTTGTTGCAGCAGATAATATTATTTTCCAAGATCCCAACACGGAACAATGTGGATACCATGTCTTCTGGCTGTATCCCCATTTTATTGTTCAGCAGGACGGGAATTTTACTCCTAATCCCAACTCCTTTCTGAATCCCTAGTGCAAAAGCAGTTCACTTGACTTTAGGAGTTAATCAAAAGCATTTTCCAGGAATGTGAGACCCCCCCCCCCAAGTCTGGGTTCCCTCGTGGCAGCTTTCCCCCGTTCCCCCAGCCCTTTCCCAGGTATCCCACTGAGATATCTCCCTTTTCATGGTGACACCAGCTCCCTTTGCCTCACTTTGTGCTCCACTTCTCCCTGCTGGAACCCTTACAACAGAAATTCTACCGCCTGGAGTGGACCTCGAAAGGTGGATAGGAGTGACAGAGACACCTGAGGGGTGTGACAGTCCCCAGCCCTGTGACACTGCTCTGGAGGACACGGCTCTGGCAGTGCCTGGCCCAGCTGGCACTGGGCACAACCTCCTGGAAAGACAGAGCTCCCCCAAGCCCCTCAGATCCCTGGTCAGGGCCTGTGCAGGACAGTCTCTGCCTCTGCATCTGCCTCAGCATGTAGGTCAGGGGGAGGAAGTGGAGCTGAACCACAGCCCTGCTCTGGAAAGCAGAAGTGAGCCCAGCCTTCCACCAGAGCTCCCCACCACTCGCTGCTGCTCCTCAGTGAGGAACTGAACTCTTCCCTCGTGCTGCCTCTCCCTCCCCTGCAGCAGCTGTGGCCCCTGCTCTGCTCTGGCGGTGAGGACACAGAGCCCTGGGCACTCCCCGCCCTCCACACTGCACGTGGGCACCACAGCACCACGGTCACTGCTCTGGGCTTTTTAATTACAATGTCTAAAGCCCCAGTGAGTCAGTTAATGGACCACTGTCCAGGCTGGGAGAACCCTCTGGGTGACAGGGATATCGACACGACTGTTCTCCACGAAGCCCTTTGATGGAGACCCAAGGAGCTTTGCAGGAGTGAGATGCCAGTGTGTGACAGGTAGGGAAAGGCCACGCTCACAGCCTCACCTCCTGCTCTGTCCTGGCACTGGGAAGACAAACCTGGCACGGAATAACTCCCACCCCTGTGGGGTGTTCCTGCTCAGAGGAATGGCTGTGGCACTTTGTTCCCGAGTGCAGGACTCAGAACTTGTGGTGTTTTCATCTCACACAGACCTGACAGGCTGTTTGGAGCCCAAGGGGTGCAGTGTCAGAGCTCACCTTGTTCTGATGGGTCCAGTACACGTAAAAGCCCTTCGGATCCACTCGGAGAATCACGGGAGAAGCACTTGCTGTTTCCTGATCAAAAAAAAAAAAAACCACAGGAAGAAGGTTGGCACCTGGGATGAACTGGAGAACCCACCATGGGACACGAGGTTCCCAGTGCAAATACAGCCCCAAGGACTGGCTGTGCACACACTGTGAAAGAAGCAGCTGTGGAGACACCCACAAGATAAGATCCATTCCCATCTCCTGTGCAAGCCTGTGCTAAGAGAAGAATCAGTGTGAGCTCTTTGGAGACAGGGATGAGGATTCCTGGTGCCTCTGAGCGTCCCAGCCCCTTCACTCATTGTAGAAGACTCCTTACTGCACTTGCCCTCTGGTGCCACACAAGACAGGATCATAAGGCCTCTCAGCCATTTCTGGGAAGGCTCCAAATTCAATTCATGAAGCTGAAACACCCAGCTGCTGAGATGAAACCAGTAATGAAATCTGGCATTGTACCTGCCACTTGGGTTTGTCAGTTTTTCACTGAACTCATTCTTCACTCTAGAGTGCATCTCTATTTCCAGTTCCAGATCCAATATCTTTGTTATGATGAGCTGCTCATTGCACAGTGCATCACATGTGCTCCTCTTACTCCCTG
>NW_020884943.1:629010-641406 GCF_003945725.1 Corapipo altera
TGTTCCCAGAGCTCTGGGACAGCACTGACCTGCCCAGCACCATGTCCGTGTTCCCAGAGCTCCTGGCTGGCTCCCTGCACACGTGGCCACGAGCCACGAGGAGCAGCACAGGCACTGTGCTCCTACCCAGAGCATTGTGCCATGTTCTAGATTAGCCTTATCTGCAATGGAGCAGCTCTGAAGGTCAGCTGAGGCTGCAGGGAGGCTCCTGAGCAGGGCTGTGCTGGCCTGGGGTGCCATCAGGGTCTCCTATGGGGGGCTTCTGGCAGCAAAGGGAATAAGGATTCTACAGAAGATGGTCTGGCAGCCACACTGGCTGCTGCTCACACTGTGGGGCTCGACTCAGGGCAGAAAGCAAGCAGTGTCTGCTAAAATGCTGTCATTCAGAGTCTTGCAGAGATAGGAACAGTTTTGCTTCTACTACAAGGGCTAAGAATCAGCACAGAGCAAACCCACACACAACTGCCCCACTTAAGAGGTCACCTACTACTCTGCGCCCTCCCTGAGGTTCTGAAAGGATTCCCAAGCTGGTTCTTGAACTAAACTACTGTCCATGTCCTCTTCAGCCTGCTTGGCAGTTTGCTGGGTACTGACCAAAGCAGAGATGCTCCTTACCCCAAGGTGTTGCAGGAACTGTGGGCCAGGTCAGAACAGCCCTGCCCATCAGGGATCCACTGCCCTTTCCTCCAGACAATGCCTACAAAAGCTGGACAAGGTGAGGGCTCTCTAGAAACAGTGTGGGTTTGCTTTTTTTGCTGGAAGCCTCCAGTCTAGTCCCAAACTGTACAGAGTGATGTAATAGCCCAATCTGATCTACCTTCACTCCTCTGCCTCACTTATTGTGGAAGGAGTTCCAAACTGTTGCCAACAGTATGGCCAGGTCAACCCAAAGAGAGACACAGAAAACCAACATCCAGGGGTTCTAAAGCACAGCAATCCTGCAGTCTGGAGCTCTCCCCATCACCCTCTGCAGCCTGCTCTCACCCTGGATTGGGAAAGCTCGATGTGATGGAGCAACGTGACCAGAACAGCCCACTTATGGAGAAGCCTTTGTTATTGGTGGAGACCAAGCCTCCAAACTGTTTAGCTGAGGCAACCTTTTAGGAATGTTTACAAATCTGTAAACTTTAAGGAAAGATCCAGGCAGGAATGAAGCTCATGAACTCCAGTGGTTACAGGAGCAAATAAACACTTGGTGGGTCTTGGAAGCCCAACTTGGCCCACCTTAGGTTTCAAGGGAGCCTATCCCAGGAATTCCCAGTGAAGTACTGAACAGCTTCAAGTTTTTGGGATAATGGCCTCCAAGGACCGAGTACAAAGTCAGCAGCAATTTGAGACAACTTTGGCTACTGTTATTCTCAGAAACCAGATCCCTGTTCAAATTCCAAGAAGCCCCAAGTGCACCCTGCAGGCAGTGGGCCCATGGGAAGGAGGGGGAAGGCTGCACTTTCCACTGGACCCTGGTGTCATCCTCCTGTTTATATTCCAACCTGTATTCCTCAGCACACATCCCCTCTGTCAGCTGCACAGCACATTGCCCTCTCATTTCTTGGTGCCCTGGACATTGTGCTGATGCTGCACACAAGTGATCTACCCCCCCACACTGCCTTGGGACTTCAAACTCTGTTCCAGCTTCACACCCACAAAAGCACTAATCCCTCCTGCACTGCTGCTGGAGGCTCCTTCTGATCATCTCATTTGCAACACATCAACAACCGTGTCCCCAGATCCTGGTGAATAACCACAACCTGGGCTCCCCCCGTTTCTCACATCCCTGCTCAACAGCAGACAATGCATCTCCTGCTCAGGTGTGTGGGTACTGGGGTGAACACACTCCTTTGCCTCCTTACAACGGTGGGAACCGTTATGTTCAAATTACCTTCTACTCCTCACTTTCTTCCCCTCACACAGGAGGGCAGGACTGCAAACCAGCTGTTTTGAAGGTAAAGAGGACACAGAGTTGGAAAGAGCAGCAGCTTCCTGCAGCACCCCAAGGCTCCAGCCCTGTCAAAGCACAGGCCCTTTGCCACGCTGTCACTGTGACTTGGGAATTCCCAGAGCCAGGAGCAGGGCAGGCCTGGGAGGCCACGGCCCCCTGCTCCACTCAAGCAATAGGGCCATAAGAGGAAGCAACTTGGAGCCCGATTTCCTCTCTGTCTGCAAAGCACAGTGAGCCCTTTCAGCTCTGGAGCAGATCCTACCCCTCAGGCTCCTCTGGACAATCCGAATGTGATGTGTGTGCCTCTCATCCCAGGGAGATCCCAGTGGGATCCTCCCCAAGGGTGGACCCTGGGTCCCACCCCAGTGCTGCACACGCAGACCCACTGCACACTCACTCTGTTTGCTTCCATCGTCCCCAACCAGAGGTGCAGCCGCCACATCCCCAACCCCTCACGCACACAATGCCCTTAATTTTAGCCTTCGGCTCTCCTGTTCTTCCCAGTTCCCTCTCCCCACGCAGGGATCTCTGCTCTCAGGTGGGACACACAACGTCCCATCCAGCACACTGAGGCTCCCCACAAACCCTGACCACACTACGGTGTCTCGGGGCCACCGCAGACACAGTGTGGGGAAACCAAGCCCCAGTACTCACATCGTCCCACTTGATGAAGCGCTCGCCCTTGCACAGGTACTCCTTCACCTCGGGGGGCTGCAGCACGGGGGTCAGCACGGACATGGTCCCGCCGCTGTGCTCCTCAGCCTCCAGGAGCAAGGGCAGCCGCACGCTCCGCTCCCGCTCGGCCCCTCTGCTCTATCTGTGCCTCTCACGTTGCAGGGCGCTCTGCCATGGCCACTGTTGGCATCGGAGAGCAAACAGCCTCTTATATCCCAGCCCAGCTCAGGAGGGGCAGGGAGCGAGGAATCTGCATTGTAAATCAGCAGCTCTCCAGGCGAGCAGAGCCTCACCCCAGGGCACCCAGCGAGGCAGGCGGTGGCCGAGGTGCCCGAGGGCAGGCGGGCAGGGACCCGCTGTGCCTCCGGAGGGACCCGCTCCTCGGAGCGGAGCTCGCGAGGCACCCGGCTCGCTCCACTTCCGCAGCTCAACTTCCTTAAGTGTTCTCTTGAGGGAGTGCAGGCATTGCCAGCAGCGCTCCGGCAGCTGCGGTCCCGAGCAGCCCGGCCCTGGCCGCAGGCGGACTGCCCCCTCCGCGCGATGGGCCAGATATCCCGGGAAAGCAACTCACTCCATCGCTGCACTGTCCAGCCTTCCTCTTACAGGCTCCTCTGAACGTCATCCAGAAAGTGAGACAGACCAGCAGAGCAGCTGGAAATTCCCCAGAGGAAATAAAACATTCCCAGAGTCCCGAGGAACTGCACTACTCTCCGGACTCACTTGAGTCTGTGGCAGACACTGTGGGACACAGAATGGGAGAGGTGGGAGAGGGGGGATTGTAGTGACGAGGCTGCAGGGAAGTGACCCAAAGCAGAACAGGTTAAAGGCAAACAGAGCCAAGGAGTCCCTGCTCCTGACCCTGGAATGAAGGAATTAATTCCATGTGGGCAGCAAAGGAGGAGAGGGGCTCTGGTGGCCAATGGGCACTGGCTCCCCAGGAGTGGCTTCTGAAAGGTCCAACAAGGGTAAGGTTATTTTGGTCAGAGGCAGTGGAGATCAGTGTGCCACTCTGGCTGGAAAGGATTCCCAGACACACAGTGGGACGTCATCCTTGTCTCCTATAAAAGCTGGGGTGTGGCACTTGTCAGTCCTCAAGAGGGACAAGAGGCTGTCAGAGGTAGCACAGATTCTCTGAGAAGGGGGGACAACCCCCCCACTGTGCCACAGCAGCCAGCTGCATGTTTTATTCCCTCCTTCCCAGCCCTGATGGACCCAGTTGGGTAAGTCTGGTGCTTTGGAGCAGCCTGGACAGCCAGGAATGCAGCCTGAAGGAATCTTAAGGGCATTCTCAGGTGTTAGTGGCACGAGGCAGGAGAGATTAAGTGGAACTGTACCAAGTTCTCCACTTGTGAAACAACAAAGAAGGCAGGAATCGGAGATTCCTGAAAAGGAAACAAACCCAACATCCTTTGTACATGTCCTTAAAGGGTTTATCTGCACAACAAACTGGGAATAAGAGCTTCCAAGTTTCCAGCTATCATTGTGTTTTCTGCACTTACTAACACACATTGCACTTTTCCACAGACCTCTGGTCTCACAGCTGAGCCACACCCGTGGCATTAAGCTTCCTTTGCACGTGCCATGTGGGTCACTGGGGAATTCCAGGCCCAGCCACGGCAGGGTCACAGGATCCCCCACTCAGGGAATGCTGTTACTCCCAAGAAGAGAAGCAGCAGATGACAGCAAGGGTCGAGGAACGAAATTTCTCCACCCTCCCCTGATCCCTTCTCCAAGGTCAGAGCAGCTCCAGGGCTTCTTCCCTTTGAATGAGGGAGCAGCAGGGGAAGGGACAGAGGGCATCAATCTTGTTCAGAGGTGCTGTTCTCCCAGCCTCTGGAATACTGACAGCACTGCAGGAAGGCCCTGGAGGGAGGTCACAGTGAGAGGTGGGATGAGCTTTGCCACCTGGTACTGCCGAGGGCAGGTGAGATCAGTCACAGCTACTGGATCCAGTGGTCTGTCTGATATTTAGCACAGTTATCACAGCTCTGTGATCCTGGGGTGCTTCCAGCCAGAAGCAGGGCCTCCCAGAAAAGCTGCTCCTGTCCTGCCTTCCCTCAGACCAGGACAGTCAACAGCTTCCTCTGCCTCATCAACAAACCTGAAGGAAGTAAGAATCCTGCCACAGCTTTACTCACATGTCACTCAAGGGCAGCTTTCCCTAAGGAATAAACCCCTAAAATAATAAAATAATAAATAAAACGATAATAATTAAGACCCAACCAAACACAAGCAGTATGAAGAGCAGTGCCCAAGTCCTGTGAGGCCACTCGGTGCCACGGCATCAAGGGCCAAGGTCCCGTTTGCACAAAGGTGGTCCCCAAAGCTGCAGCTCCCTTCTTTTTGCCCAGCCCAGCCTCCTTATCTTCCATTTCCCAGTGCCTGCTCTGTGGGAGCCTCTGTCCCCACAGGGGCTGATGGAGCAGTGAGAGGATGGAGCAGCAGTCCTGCCCTCAGCGCACAGCTCCGCTATCGGAGCGGGCGGGAGCAGTGCTTGCTTATTCCAACCACCCTTCCTCTCCTCTCTCTTGCAAGGCCCTCATCCAGGGCACACCCGTCCTATATCCCTCACCTTCACCACTGGGCATCCCACCATCTGCTGCAACAGTTTTGATATGCAAAAATTTCCCTCTTTTTTTTTAGTGTAGACTCTTCCTTGTCTCCCTGTCCTACCTATCCAGCAGGCTCTGCCTCCCCCAGCATCACCCTTCAGATATTTTAGGAGACAAGGTCTGCAGACACTGATTTAAGCCACGGTGTTAAACGCCCCTGACTGGATGGCTCCCGACTTCTAGGGAATTATCGTGTAACCTCAACCCCAGCTTACTCCTGGCACGCACATAATCCCTAAGAAATCTCTCCGGGCGCTGTTCCGCGCTAATGACACTTTGCCATGTGTAATGCTGTCCTCTAGTGAAGAGTTGTGACACTGCACAGCAGGGCGAACTCCCAGCTCCCCAAAGCCCGGTCCCTCCCGCTGCTCCCGGGGCTGCTCCGCCCTCGGGGCCCTGGCATTCCGGGAAGGATTAACGACACCTTTAAAACCGCAAAAGCCAATATGGGCCAACCACCTCTGGAGAGCAGAACTGTTGAGTGGGCGTGCAGGGGTGTATTTGTGTCCTACTTTGAGCCCAAACCACAAAGTCAGGGATTCCTGACAGCTCCCAGAGTGACTCCAGCTTGATCTGCACAAGTCAGAGGGCAGCAGACCACAGCACAGGGAGCCAAGTGGCCACAGATGCCACAATACCATAAAAGCAGTGAGATCTTGTACAAAACCCCAAAAACTATCTGCTCAGCCACTGGGACATGGTTGGACCTGTAATTGAGTGTTCTCTGGGCAGGAGTACGTTGTGTTTACAGCACTGGTGGCTCTGTGCCTGTTTCCCAGCGGTGCAGTGAGTGCTGCAAGCAGGACCACATGCTCCTGAAACATCCCATAAGCCAGACCAAAAACTTGCTTTCCCTACAGCATTCCCATCCTCCCTGCACAGGCCTTGGCACACCATATTCCAAACACTCCTTGAGGTGAAATGTGCTTGTGAAGCAATGACATGTTCAGGTTTAGTGCCATGGCAAAGAATTCACAGCCTCCATTGGTTTCACTGAACAGTGCAACATCAGAGATTCCAAAGGTTTTCAGGCAAAGGACCACTCTGAGTCCTCACTAAGCTCTCCCTGGATCACACCCTGTGTCCAGGGAAGGTGACTGAGGCCAGTGATGAGCAGGTGGATACATCTGTGGCATTGCTCCTTCCACTGCTGCTCTCCAGGAGCCTCACCAGGGAATGTCCTTCTTTGACCTTGGTTATTGTTGTTTGTGCATTTTCCACAGCTTCTGTAGCCATGATGAATAATCAGGGCCAAGGGGAACTGCGGCTGCCCCATCCCTGGAAGTGTCCAAGGCCAGGTTGGACAGGGCTTGGAGCAACCTGGGATAGTAGAAGGTGTCTCTGCCCATGGCAGGGGGTGGGACTGGATGGGCTTTAAGGTCCCTTCCAAGCCAAACCATCCCAGGCTTCCATGATTTTAAATCGTCTGCTGTCTTTATAAAGGTCAAAATTAGATCTTGGAAATTATTTTCTTTATCAAATTATGAAGCCAGGAACAAACAGCACACAAACACACAAGCTGGGTCCAGATTCTTAGAAAGGAGGTCCCAGGAAACATTTAACATTGGATGCAGTTCCTAACATGTTTTTATTTTTGAGCAGTCAGATAAACATGGGACCAGAAACAAACAGCACGTGGAAGGAGAATTGCTGAAGAAGGACAAGGAAGGTCATTCTACAGCATTCAGGTGTATCAGAGGTTCCACACAGGGAGGCATGTTCCCAAAAAGCAGGGCAGCTTCCCCACTGGAAAGCCCAGCTCTGGCCCATGTGAGCACCTGGGGCACACAAGGCTGGGGTGCAGGGCAGGTTTGATTTCATTCTGCACCATTTCTGGACTCTTGGACTGCAGGAAAGGAGCAGCTGGTCCCAGGCTCCCACCACCCCCACAGTGTTTTCCAGCTGACAACGATACACATGCCCTGGTCCACAGAACACTGAGGAATAATCCTGTTCCATAACCACATCCATGTGAACACCTCTGCTGGAAATGCATATATCCAGAGGAGTGGGGGTTATCAAAGCACTGGATCTGGAAGAAATGCTTCCCTGAGCAGTGGCTGTAAGACAAGTTTTATTTAGCTGAAGACAAGTGGGGTTCCTTGTTAACACCATGTTGAACTCATTGCCA
Source organism: Corapipo altera (assembly GCF_003945725.1). Lineage (NCBI taxonomy): Eukaryota > Metazoa > Chordata > Aves > Passeriformes > Pipridae > Corapipo > Corapipo altera. The sequence goes on from NW_020884943.1 coordinate 636,368, forward strand.
ACAGACCTTCCCCCTGTTCACAGGTGTACAATGAACTTGCTGCTGATACTTTCCACATTTTCTGCTCTTGGAAGCATCAGAACAGCCTCCCTCCTGGAACCTTTCAGCTCCATTTCCATCAGAGTCTGAACCAGGATGGCAAAAGTGTGAAAACAGGAAGATGCATCAAGTCAGAATCAGCTCCAGCAGAACTGAGAGAGGTTTCAGGCTGATATTTTAATTGAGGCAAATAACCCTGCCTTGCATGGGGTTATCAAGATGAGTCCAGGCCATTTTCCTTATGCAGCTCCCAAAGCCAGGCAGTAACAGCCACTTTTGAGGTTTTCTCTGCAAGAAGAAACTACCCCATGCTCAGGACGCGTTAACACATTCAAAGCTTCGTTGTTTCAAATAAGGTGAAACCTCATGTCTTCCTCAAATATAAAAGAATCTATTTGATCTTTAAAGCAGTTAAAACAGCACCTTGCTTTAGTGTAGCTCAGCAAGGACCCAACCTAAGCCAAGTCAAGCTGACTTTGAAGAATGAACAAGTTGTTTGGTGTAACAGAGTTTGGCTGCACAGGTGACCACCAGAGACCCTCGATGGAGCCCTTCAGAGACCTTATAAGGATTTGTGTATATGGGAACAGGGGTTGGGGAATGTCCTGGATATGTAACAGGAATGCAGGGAGTGAAAATGAACAGTCCTGTAGTGCTGCCACATCAGCTGCAGTGGAGATACCCCTGTGAGCACCTGGGGAGCTGATTGCCAGGACAGCCAGTGTGCTGTGCCCACACAGTGCATCGTAATGAAGGAATGCCTGGCTCCTAAAACTCACCAGTTGAGTCTTAGAGCTTTATTTTAAGAGCCAATTTTAGGCAACACACAGGATAACAAAATGGCTCAAAATGGGCTTCCCCACATTGATGATACAAGGCTGGAGCTGCCCTGAGCTCCCCGGAGCTTTCTGCCCAAGGCCTCAGTCCTGGGCAAACCCAGCAAAAACCTGCTGTGGTATCTCAAATTCAGCATCACTTTTAGCACCTTGCCCACTCCCATAACCTCTGCAGAGCACTGTCCTAGTCAGTGCAAGACTGTGGGTTGTGCCAGCTTCACTGTCACAGTTAAATCAGAGCTGAAGGAAATAAAAGGACATCCCCAACCTTCCCCATCTGCTCTTGGATTAACAAGTGAAACTGCACCTTCCCACGTGAGACACATTTCAGTATGTAAGAAGAAAATGCCAGAGAGAAACAGAAACAGATTCCCTGCAGGCTCCAACAGGAGGCTGGAGCAGCAGTGAGAAATACGGAGTATTTCCTGTAGAAGGGCAGCCAGCAGAGTTTGAGAGATGCCCCTGTCAAGAGCAGGGACCTTCTCTGTGACAGCAGGCTCCAGCCTAGCAGAGTACTTGCTCAAGGACTTCAGCACAGAAAGATTAATTTAAACTATTCCATCCTTTAAACACTAGGAGGCAGGTAGACAGATCTCATCCATCTCCCTCCTCCCCAGCTCACAAATGTGACCAAAGAGACACTGTAAAGTTTAAACATCAACAAAGAGCCAATAAAAAAGTTACAAGTCTCTATAATCTGCCCAGAGGCCTCTGTGAACAACACACACTCACCCACCTCCCAGGCACCCCATCCAGTGCCCTGCTACTCCAGAAGCAGGGGCTGCACAGAGGCAGTACCTCAGGCCAGCAATCTTCCCTTAATGAAGTCTTCCCTATCCTGCAGCAGTCGGATGCTATCCACAGACTCTGAGCATGGGAAATCAATAACACAGGTTTATTTAGCTCCATCCTTCAGGGGCCCTTGGAGAGCAAGCAAACATCCCACTGCAGCAAGGCAGCAGCAGGGTTCAAGCCACGCTGCTCACTCAGGGAGGTGGAACTCCCAAGTCTCCAACAGGAGATCTGTCTCAGCACCCAGGGTTTTAACAACACTCAGGTGTAAGGCAGCGAGTAAACACGTTTTCTAGTGGACCCTCAGACCCAACAAGTCAAAATTAAAGCAGTATTAAAGTAAATTAAAGTATCTTGTAAAGAACAGGACCCTGCAGAGTAGCTTTTGGGCTGTGGTGGGAGGAAGGCTGCCCGAGGGTTGCAGAGCTCTCCTGCCTTGGCACATAGTTCCAGTGTGCACCACGTGCCTCAAGTGAGTGATCTCTTGTGTTCTTTAGGAGGAAATTCCAGACAGGAGTAATTTGTCAGCTTTGTCTGGTGTCAGACACAGTCCCTGACTTCACAAGACCCCAGAGCTCCAATCCTGCACCACAGGAGCCCGCTCAGAGCACAGCCTGGGATCTCTGCTAATGCTCCAAGGACAAAGAAAACATCTTGACTGCAGCTCTGGCTCCTGGCTCTCACTTGCCTTAGTGAGGTTGTTAGCAAGGAACTCTGTTTGGGAACAGAAGGCACACACCTGCTGACAGCTGCCTGCAGAGAAGCTCACACCCAGTTACTTGTTCACAGTAAAAAGAAAAGCTTTCACCTGACTTTGGCAAAAGCCAAGACTTCACAACGTTTAATGAACACAAGCCTGGGCTTACTCAGAGCCATGAGAGTGGAGGGTTGGCAGGGAGGAGAGAGCCTCGAGAACACTGAATTTCTGTAATAATACCATGGCACTGTGTGTTCCAGCAAGGGCAGGTCTCCACTGCAGCATGAATGAGCCACGAATAAGTGCAGGGGGGAGGTGAAGCTGTTGGGCTGAAGGCAGAACATCTCTGGAATGACATGCTGGGATCTCAACCACACCACGCTCACACAGTTGCTGGGAATGTTCCTACAACTCCCCTGCATGTCCTTAGCCAGTCCAGTCTGGCTCCCAGGACAGTCTTAAAATGCAGGAAGACATCCTAAACTAGACAAGCATCGGAATCATCAAAACTGCCAAGACCTCAGTCAGCCCCACAAGAACTGCCTGTACGTGTCAGTCCTCTCCCCCAGAAATTCCAGAACGGGAATTAAGCCAGAGCATAGGGAAAGGACTTGTGAGAGGTAGCAACTCATCACCATTTCACTTGCTGAATGGAAGAGGAGAATCAAGGGGAGAACGGGCTGGACCAAACCCATCATTGAGGGAAAACACACTGAAAAATTACTAGAAAATCCATTTTGTAAGAGCTGCTATAAATTCCCACTGGTAATTCATCCTAAACTTATACAGTCCAAGGGAATGTCTGTGTAGAATGTATAGTACACCACAGAAAAGGCAATTCTGTAACTCAGGAAGCTCTGCCAGCATTAACTGTCATCAGTTAATGCAGCCCAGGTGTGACTGTGACTCCAGCTCATGTGCTCAGGTCTGGGACATTGGCCTTGACGAGGAGAATACAATCACCTGTAAGCAATGAGGGCAGGAGACAAACAGGGGACAAAGAAAGACCCCAGTACCTTCTAACAAACATTCCCCAGGTGCACAGCAATGTTTCATCAATGTTAAATACTTCAGGAGACTACAGCAAGTCTATCTATAGCTCAAAATCATTTAGGTTAGAAGGGAACCTGAAAAACCATCTAGTCCAACCCCCCAGCCAAGGGCAATGAGCCCCCTCTGCCCTGAACAGGCAGGTTTAGTCTCCAAATTCCTCTGCCCCTGTCAGAACAATCAGCCAGGCACCCCACATTGAGCCCCTTCCAGGTGCTCCTTTTGCTGCTGGACACTGGGGCTCCCAGCCCTGCCCAGTCAGTGCACACAGACCCACTGCAGTGCTCCCCCCCCACATGCAGACAGCAGCCCTGGAGCCTCTGGCCAACACAGTCCACCTTTCCCAAAAATTACAGCTACTTTGAAGCTACTCCATTTATTCCCTAACATATCTTCTGCCTCACAAGTCTTCCTCAGAGCTGCAAGCTCTGTTCTTCCTCCTGCAAAAACTTTTCCCTCTCTCCCAACTTTCCTCTCACAATTTTCCTGCAACTAGGAGTATGGTATTGAAGGCAAACCCCTTCTATCATATGGGAGCACAAATAAAATGCTGCTGTAAACTCAAAACTCACTCACTTTCTCTGAAGCCTCTCTGGGTAACAGGCAGGTCTCCAGCTACTGTTGCCTCCTCCAGAACTGCAAGTCCTGGTTTACAAGAAGTTTCTGCTGCAACTACCACACCTGAGATTGAAAGGAGGAAGAAAATTATTGTAAAACAAGCAGCTACATCATTCCCATAAAGAAAACAAAGCTAATTTATACCCTAAATTGGTGGTTTAGTTGTCTTTTCAACGTGAGAATATAATGCTTTTGTAGGGAACTAACACCTGGGGAGTGATGTGAACCCATGCTTTAAGAGGAGGTTTGGATTGTATCAGTGACAGGTTTGGGATGAGGTCAGTTTGGACAAAGCCTTTTAGCTCGGGCACCTTTCCAGCCTCCCAGAGGGTGCAGGCAGCACGTACCTGCAGCAGGGAGGCACCAAGAAGTAACTCCAAGAGGCCAGGGTAGAGAGGGGCCTCCTGACCTCCTCCAGCTCCGGGCTTGTGCCAGGAACCTTCACTGAGGCCCGGCGAGTAACTAAGCCATCACCTGCCTCTCTCCGCAACGAGGGGCTCCCGGAGGGCTGGGCAGTTCTGCGGGGCCCTGGCGGACGGGAGGGGGCACCCCTCTGCCGGGAGTCCTTTTAAAGGTGCTCCGCCCCTCGCCCGCCCTCCTCTCCCGTGTCCCCTCCCTCGGTCCCCTCCCCTGGGGGCGGTGTTGCCCCCTTCGCACCGCCCCTCGCCCCCGGCGGGGCAGCGCGGGCAGCGGCACCGGCGGCGGCGCGGGCGGTACCGGCATGTCCTGAGCGGCGGCGGCGGCCGATCCGGGCCGGAGCCAGCACGGAGGGCTCGGTGGAGCAGCGGGCCAAGGGCCGGGCCCCGATGAAGGAGAAGGAGGCGGGCGCGGAGCGGGGCAAGCCCGCCACTTACACCGGGGACAAGAAGGCGCGCATGGCGGCCAAGACCAACAAGAAGTGGGTGCGCCTGGCCACCGTGCTGGCCTACGTGCTGTCCGTCTCGCTGGCCGCCATCGTGCTCGCCGTCTACTACAGCCTCATCTGGCAGCCGGTGCGCGGCACCGGC
>NW_020884943.1:641806-687381 GCF_003945725.1 Corapipo altera
CCCCGCAGCCCCCGATGGGAGCAGCCCCTGATGGGGGCTGAGGCCGCTCCGCCGGCGATGGAGAGCGAGGGCCCGGCCCAGCACGGAGAGCGAGGGCTCGGCCGCCCCCGCGGCACCGCGGAGCGCCGGGACACGGAGCGGACACTGAGTGGACACTGACCTGGCACTGGCTCGGCCCCGCCGGAATCGGCGGAACTGCGGTATCTTCTTTTCCCCCTCCGTTTGTCCTCGAAAGGGAATTTTGTGGCTTCGTTTCCTTCCTCACCAGGGCTAGCTTCTCCCGTTGAACCCGCATCGAATTCCTGCGCTGTTTATGCCAGTCTGTTACCTATACAAGGATACCGGTGTCCAAAATTCCTCACTATTTACAGGATCAGCTGGGAACAATACGAATTTAGAGGCTGTAATCCGTTGTTTAAGTAAAACCAGTTTTGTTTAACGATGAGCATAAACTTATTTAAAATATGTGGAAGGTAAATTGACTTGTTTACTATATTAAAATATTTTCCCAATATGAAAGTCTCTGTAACACAGTATGTTCTCTTCGGTGGTGGGAGGAGGAATGCTGAACTGGAAGGGCTCTGAGTAGCAGAAATTTGGCTGCTGCAGTGGGAACTGTGGTATATGATGTTGATTCATTTGTCGTTGGTCTCCATAGGCAAGGTTGGAGAAACCTCCATATGTGCTTAAATCCTGCTGATCGTGGAAAGGAAGCGGTGGTGCTGGAAAGCTTGGATCTGTGCTGGCAGAGCAGGTGGAGCTGTGGTGATGGGCTCTGAGCTGTGGTGGTGGGCTCTGAGCTGTGTCGTGGTTGTACCCCAGTGCTCCTGCCCTCCTGCCTGTGAGGGGTGGCAGTGCTTATGGATAATCCCTGTGCCCTGGGGGCACCCAGAGCCAGGGCAGGTCTTGGCCGGGCAGTTCCTGATGTGCCCTGGGCAGCCTCTCCTCCCAGTGTTTGCCTGCCCTGTAGTCTTCAGAAATGTTCAATTCCTTGAGCAAAAAAACTGGCCTTTAATGACTCCGGGATGTGGGATATCAACTAGGAAACCATAAGAGCTGTGTTGTTCCAGGCTGCTGCTTTCCAGGTGGATGGATTTGGCTGAATCAGTGAGGCTGCCAGGCTGTGCTGCATCCTTGTGAAACAATCCCAGCAGTTCAGATCCCCTCTGCTGAGGGATAAGATGTGCTGTCACGCAGCGTACGTATTTCAGTTGTGCAGATCACGAAGGTACCATAAAATATGGCACTTGGTGTTTGAAAAGAGCTGTTTCGTACCAAAATCAGGGTGTTTGGGGCTGTGGTGCTGTGTTAGTGCTGTGTCAGCTGGGCATTGTCTTTACAGCGTTTTTGGAAGGTAGAAACAGGAGCTTGCAGGGAGAGAGTGCTTTGGGATCTTCTTTTCATCCTCCTTGGCAGTTGTCTGGAGCGTGCAGGGAAGGCTGTGTGTTGTTAGAACGGAAAGCTGGTGGGGAGGACAAAACGATCCCGCTTAGTCACTTCAGCCAAAATGGGATCAGTGCCACCCTCCTGTGGGGCAGGTGGAGGAGCTGGAGAGGGGCTGGAGCCCGAATATGCACAGCAGCAGAAGGCTGAGCTGTCCCGGGGCAGCACCAGCTCCTGGACACCCCACGGTGTCTGTTCTGTGAGTGGCTCTGCCGGCACTGGGTTCATCCCTGTCCGTGGGGCTGCACATGCCCGCGGTAGCTCTGGGTCCTGGTGACAGCGGTGCCATTTGCTGTCCTTGGGATAAACCCTCTGGTTGCAGGGGAAGGTTTCTGCAGCTCCTCGAGGGAGGAGTGAGTGACAGAGAAACAAACCAGGCTCATTGTGGTGCCAGTTCAGTTTAGGCTGTTCCTTGGCTCGGGTGCTAAACGCAGAACCAGTTGGGAAGTGTCTCTGAGAAGGAGCTCATGTTTATCTCATAAAATCTCTGGAGATAAATAAAGCTGGGTGGGATGACACAGATCCTGGGATTTCTCTGCTCCTGGCCTGCAGCTTGGGCGCTCTGTAGTGGCTCTGAGTGGCGCATCCAACGTGTGCTGGTTTCCAGGGCCCCCTGACATCCTTCACTTTAACTCCAATTGCTCTCAGAAGACTCATCCAGCCGTCTGCGTGGTGCGGGAGGGAGAGGAAGTGAGTGGAATGAAATGGGCTGCGTGGCCCTCTTCCAACCTGCCGTGGAACTGCCCAGAGAAGCCTCGTACTTGGGAGCAGGAACAACCTACAGCTCTTTACCTGGTTTGTGGGTTTGGGGCAGAGGATCTCTGGGACAGTGCTTGGATCCGTGGATCAAAGGGAACAGGCCCTTTCCTGATGGCTGCCTCCCTTACTGCTGCTAAAAATAGTTGATGAGCCAGTACGAGGATGGTTGTGGCTGTCTGCATTCCTGGAGGAAAGTGCAGGCTTGATGAGTTCCCAGACTGTGTTTTTGCATCTTATCTTCTGCTGACAAACAGATCTCACTGAAATGCTGCTATTTCTGTACCTGTTACAACTGGCTTTGGAGCATCCCGTGGCCTTACTCCGGTTGTACTGAGCCAGGGAGGGGAGGTGGCCTGGGGGAGATGCAGGAGGATCACGGGCTGCCAGCCTAAGGGCCAGGCAGCTCAGGTGATTTGGTTTTCCAAATCTCCAGGGCCCAGATTCTTCAGCTACAATCTGTTCCCCATCCTTTCCCTAGCCAGGCATCGTAGCCCTCCAGAGGCAGAGGTGTTCCCGTCAGGATGCTGCTGCCAGCCCGTGATGAGCCCGTTGCTGCGCTTGTGACTGTCATCATGACAGACTGTCGAAGAAATTGGTGACTAAGTACACTTTGCAAATACTTCTAGTGACAAAAAGGGCTCGTCTAGACTGGTTTCTAGGTGTAAGCTAATTTAAAGTTCAGGGTATTAGGGATTTCTTGGGAAGTAGGTTGGCTGCAACAGAGAACTGCTTGGACTGGGAATTTTTGCATTATGTTGTACTGAGAGTGTCATCTGCATCACAGCAGAATTGTTTTAGTGCCCTAAAATGGTGCAGTCACCAGTCTGGGGTAAAGCTGAGGTTTAGAAGGCCGTTGGCTGTGTGGTCTGTTGTGTTACTTCAGCTCCAGTTCAGCCTTTCCCTTCATTGCTCCTCGAAAAAATAAAAACATTCAGTTCACTTGGTGTGATTGTATCAGGCAAGACAAGGCACAGGGTGGTGTGTGGCTTCTTAGATGGAAATGGCTGCAACCTCACGATCCAGGATGTTGTTTCCTTGGCATTGCTGGGGAGGGTTATTCCCTTCATACAACTGCTGTCCCGCCTGTTACCTGCCAGGAGAATGGTGCCAAATTCCCAGCGTGTGTGTTGGTGTGGAAGGGAGATGGCTGAAAGTCAGTCTGGGTGAAGGAGCTCCTCAGATGTGAGGGAAATGCCCTTTGCTTTAGTGAGAGAAGGAAGCTGACAAGTCTCAGGACTCCTGACTCTGGGATGCTCCTGTAAAGGCATGATGGCTGTAAGCACATGGCTGGAATTCTGGCATCTGCGCTTCCATGTTTTTACTTCGTTTTTTTATTGATTAAACATGACGATAATTCTGTAATGCCAACTTTTCCCCCAAGCTTTGAGTCTCTGTATCATTTAGGGCCTGAGTTGTAGCTTTTTGTCCTCAAAGAGCCTTTAAAGAATTGTGGCAGAGGGAGGAGAGGGTGTTTGTCCAAACCTCCTGGGCTGTCTCCTTGCAGGCAGGTGCCTCTGGCTCACCCCTGTTGATTGACATTCAATATTTGCCCTCTGCCTGTGCACACTGGGCTTGTCCCAGTGAGCCCTGTTTGTTCAAGGAGAGCATTTGGTGCAACTCACGTGCAGAGGGACCAGAAGGAAGGGGAAAAGCTGGAAGAAGAGTTAGTGGAGCGTGTGATGCGCTCCAGCAGCTGGCTCCCATTTCCATCTCTAAGAGCTCCCTTTTCCCCACGCACATTCTCTCGTGGGCTCAGCTGATGCGATGCATGTCAGCTCAATCCCACATTCCTGGGCCGTGTTTCTGACAGGAGGTTTGGCTCAGTCCATGAGTGGAGCTGATAAGCAATCATGTGGTGTAGCCATGATGGCAAAATCAGGGGCTGCTTCTGGGCCTCGGGCATTTCCCTCAGGGAACTCCAAGCTGGTCTCAGTGGCTGCTCTGGGGGGAGTTGCCGATGGCTGGCTTTGAGTCCTGGAGCTGCTGGAGCATGTGGAGAAGGGAATGGGGTAAGAAACATAGCCAAGCTGGAGTGCGAAGCTAAGGAGGTGAAGTTTGGCTTCTGGCTGTTCCACAGGTGTTGGAAGGCAGTTTTGGGAAAGCCCTGTGTCTGGCTGGCTGCTGTCACTGCCCTGGGATGGTGGGAGCAGGAAGCGGCTGCAGAATTCCCAGAATCGCCTGCCAGTGGCTGCTGAGCCCGTGAGCTGGTCGAGCTGTTGCTGCACAACCTTTCCAGGGAAGGCAGCAGGCAGTGTCCTGACCTTCCCAGCAGTGCTGTATCCTGCTGCTGCTCTGGGCCTCTCACTGACTTAGGAAACGCTAACTGCTGTATTATGCACTTAAAATACAAAACTGCTGACTAAGTGCCAGCCCCCTCTGCCATCTGCAACCAGTTTATTGGAGGGGGACTGGTGGGGACATCAGTGAATTGTTCTGTTATTTGTACTTCTAGAGACTCTGTAGGGCTTTACTGCTTAGTGACCTGGGTGTGCTCTTGCTGCAGGTATTGGACTTGCTGTGGGAATGGAGAGCTGGAACTGCTGTCAGGGTTTTATGTTGTTGCCTCCCTTAGTAATCGCTTTAGGAACAAGTATCTCCAACTTTGTCCAGATGTATTTCTGTCCTTGGCTCGAGTTTTTTTAAATTGATCTCTTTATACAAGAGCTGACTCCCTGGTCTGGGATCAATTTTGATAGTTTTAGCTACCGAGTTGCTGTGTTGCAATAGAAGAAGAGTGTCTAGTGGCAAGCTGCTCCTTTGAAGGAAAAAGCATTCTGCCTGGGAGTGCTGCTGCTTCCCTGGGGTCTGGAAGAGCTGGAATAACTTCCACCAAATCCCTGAGCTGCCAAGCACTGCTGGGAGGGAACAGGTACCTCTGCAGGCAGGTGACTTGGTACTCTGTGAGCTGCCAACGCGTTTACTTGTGAGGAAAGTGCAGTGGTGATGAGGTGGTGGCTTTGATGCCTCGATGAAAAAGTGACCCTTGTCTTCCTGGCATCACTGCAGGAAGCTTTTGGGTGAGGGAGCTTAGCTAGCCCAGGAGTTCAGCACTTCCCGAAAGGATCAGCACTCTGAACTGGAGCTGTTCCTCTAAAAAGAAGAGATTACAGGTTCAATTCTTAAAACTCTACATGTGAGAAACAGTAAGAAACAGAAGGTTTTTCCTCATTCCAACTTTTATTTCATATAAATAATCCCTCTACATCAGATTTGTCAACTTCTCAGTCTTTTCTCTCACCATAAAAGAAGCAGCAGCTAAGCCACAGTTGTCTGAAAAATCACAACCCAGGCACCAACCAAAGTGCATCGAGCAAAGTGTTAATGAGCAGGAAAAAATTACACTTGGAACAGGCACAACCTGCCCAACCCCATCCCTGGAGCCTGGATCCAGACTCAGTCCTTCCTGGGCATCAGTAGCTGCAAAGTCACTTGGCTTTGCAGGAGGAAAAGGAGGGAATGGAGGAATAGTGATGGTTTTCCTTTCAGAACAGTCTAGGGCAATAAGGTTTCCTATCTCTCCAGCACAGCGCTGGACCAGGGCAATGGGAGATCCCTGCCTGGCTGTGTCTGACTGCTCTGGAGTGCAGCAGCTCCTGAGCTGAGACTGTGTGTTCCATGGACCAGGAGGCAAAAGTGGCTCCTGGGAAATGCTGGTAATGACTCGGGCTGACTGGACCAAGAGTGAGGTCAGAGACCCGATGTACAAAATAATAATAAATTAACAAACTGAACAATTGTAAGCAGGCTTTTGAGGCAGTCAGATAAGGAAAATGAGCGTTTAACAGTGATGGAGGAGCTCCAGGACCTGGAGCAATTTTACAATCTTTTATTTATCTGTTGGGTAAATCCAAATAAACCCATCTGGGCTTTGGTGGGGTGAAGATGTTTCTACTGATAAAACACAAAAGCTGCACGCTCTGTTTCTTGACAATACCTGGTGTGAAGCCAGTAAACTCTCCTGAATTTGGCATGTGGAAGAAATTCCCAGGCTTGTGCTTCACGGTAGGTGCTGTGGGTCTAAGTCATAAACCAAATGTTTATGTGTGCAAATATTAGTTTATTAAAGCAGCATTGAGTATTTCAGTCCACATGTGCCAGCCTGGTCTCCAGGGCAGTCTGGCAGCCTGGCTAGAGCAGGTCCTGCAGGGCATTCCAGGCAGTCTCCACACACCCAGCCCAAGGACTTTACTCTGGCATCAGGTTTTACAGCAGCACCTCCAAGGCGATGCCCTCTCTGCTGTGTCGTTCCCATGTCAGAAATCCTGCTGTGTTATCCCCTGTGCCTTCTCCTTAACTGGTAGCTGTATTCCAGCTAGGTCCCAGCTTGCTGTGACTGGAAATCCAAGCAGCTGGAATTGCTGCACGTTTGTGCTTGTAAATGCTTCTCCAGATCCTGCATTTGAAAGGTGTCTTTAAGGCCAGCTCAGAAGGTCTGTGGGGCAGCTTCCAGAGGACTCCTGCCCTCTTAATTCAAGCACAAGGCTACGGAAGGCACAACCAGGCAGGTGAAAGCTGATAGGAAGTCTTGGGCCTCCAGGTCCAGTCTGGCCTGGGTCCTGCTGGCACTGCTCTGGGCAGTGTGGTGGAGGAGGAGATTGCCCTGCTGCAGGGGTGCCCAGTTACCAGTGCCCTTGGGAAGTGGGCACAGTTTGCTGAGCTGTGCCCACCCCTGCTCAACCCAAGAGCCCCTTCCTTGGCACACAGCAGTGTCCTGATGTGCTCCTCAGCCTCTGGCAGGGGAGAGCTGGAGGCTCTTCAGGGAGGAGATGCTGGGGGGCATCTGTGCTTGGCACATGGAGCTCTGTGCCCCACGGCTGTGCTCCATCCATCCATCCATCCATCCACAGCCCTGCCTCTACTGTACACCTCTGCCAACACTTCAACCACGTGCAAACCTCTAGTACCAGAGCTCTGAACACTATTTCTGCACCCACCTATGAACTACACCCTCACACGCCACCCCTTCCCGCTGCTCCAGGCTCTGGCACAGCCCTGACACGGGCAGGTCCCTCCAGCCTCCAGGGCAGAAAACTGTGCCCAGAAACCCAAACCTTAACTCTACACAGAATTAGTCATTAAATTAAATAAAGTGCATCCAGTAGACATTTCCTTGGCTTGCCACGCAGCTGCAATATAGGCCAAACAAATAAAGAGATAAGTGATGGTGGTTTTGCTGTAGGGTGGGAGTGTGGGCACCCTTCCCTGTCCTCTGGCAGATGGAGAGGGAAGGGGGATGCCAGAACTGTGAGTGGGGTGGTGCTGGGCACAGGGCAGGTGCTGAAAGCTGATTTCATAGAAGGTAAAAGAGTGAGGACAAGCTTGTGCTCCTCTTCTCCTCCACCGCCTCCAGCACGTTATCCTGCGAAAGGAGAGCAGAGACAGCAGCGGGATTATCAGTCTCCAGGGAACTGCTGAGGTGTAAATTAAAATGTCTGCTGAGTTCCAACCTGCCCTTCCTGCACGGCTGGGGCTGCCTGGGAGGCACCGCTGGGGAATAACCCAGATACCTGCTGCCAAATCCGACGGGAGCAGCGGGGGCTCCGCGGCCCAGGGGATGAGCTGACTGTACCAGTCTGGATGGAACACTCCCAGTCCTCCTCTGGGACAGGTAGGACTCCTTTATTCTTTCCTTACATCTCAGGAACAGCAATCCTGACGTGCTTCTGTGTGTGCTGGAGCAAAAGGAGGGGCTGGTTTCCGTGTGAACCTGGCCTGGGGGTGCAGCCCTTGTGTGCCCCAAGGGCAGAGGGTGAGTCAGCTTTCCCTAGTGAAAAACTATCCCATGTCTGGAGCCTGCTGTCCTGGAGCTGCCTCCAGCCCCAGACATGCTGATTTTAATTGGGAAACGCAGACTTTTTATTCTTCTTGGGTGCTGCTCAGAATTGCTGAGCTGGCATTTTTCTGCCTCCATGTTTAAATCCACAGCTCTACCTTTTGCTGATGCAGATTTCAGCACCCAAAGCTCCCGAGAAAGGTCAGGGAGGGGATATAAAAAGAAAAACAGATGAAACCCCGCAAAGGCAGGAGAGGCCATAGGAAGCTTGGCTTGCATAAAAAGGAAACCTCTCAAGGAATCATCTAAGGACACAGCCACGGATATTTAATAAGGAACTGCTGCAGCCAGACCCAAGGTACTGACACAGCCAATGCCATGTACAGCTCAGAGGAGATTGCTGCTGGAGACATTATTCCTGGTCCTGTCTGTGTGCAGCAACCAGGGCTGGCCTGTCCTGCTGCTGAGGGTGCCCAGCTCCACATGGGCAGGGACACCTTCCAATAGACCAGAAGTGCTCCAAGCCCCGGCCAACCCGGCCTTGAACATTTCCAGGGATGGGGCAGCCACAGCTTCTCTGGGCAACCTGTGCCAGGGAAGGATTTTTTCCCAATATCCCATCTAAACCTGCCCTCAAGGTCATGAGACATCCTCTAGCACAGGCCATTGGACATCCCTGAATTAATTCCTATTTTAATGAGAACTGGTTTCTTTGTCTAGATTTGCTGGTAGCAAAATTATCACTGCAATCCTTGCTGAGCTTAAACCTGTAAAGGCAGTCTGTGCTGGAGATCCCTGTGAGAGCTGGACATTATCTTGAACTCCTCTTCATCTGGGTTTACATTAGGAGGGTGAACACAGGTGGCTGAGGTGTGGGCACCTGCTCCCTCCTGGAGCTCTGGGATAGCAGAAACAACTGCAGGATCCAAGAGCAGCTCTGTTCCCAGTGCTGGAATGGCAGCAGCTCATCTGGCAGAGCCCTGAGTTGTGTTTAGGTTGTTAAGCTTCGGTAAGTGGCCCTAAGGAGGTCCCTGCTCCAGCCATGGCGTGTTTCCAAGTCATCTGTCCCTGACAGGTGGCCACCTTTCCTGATTTTCCCGTATTTATTCCTGTGTTTCTCCAATACATTGGTCCCTGCCCCAGCATTGTGTTCTGGCTTGGATATTTCTCCCCCTTTGCTACCCCTGTATTTACAGAGATCACGACTCCACTGCTTTCTGCCTTCCTTCTCCTAGACTAAACAACATTCCCCCACCACCTCTGGAGTCCTTCCCTGTGTGTCCCGAGTCTCCTGCACCATTCTCACAGAATCCCTGTGTTTTCCAGTGTTAACAGTATTTTCCCACATTGCACCATGGGAGAGGTTTCCATCACTCCAGAGGTACAGAGACAATCCCACTCCCCCGCTCTCCACGAGGACTAAGCTCTCTGCTGTGGTGGCACTCAGAGGTGCTCTGGGAATGTGAAATACCCATGGCACAACAGTGGGCTCCAGAGGGTGCTGTGGGCTGCAGGAAGGACCAGGGAGGCCGGTGCTATTCCAGGCAAGCCCTTGACCCTGCCAATCCCAGGCCAGCTCCCAGGACGTGCCAGCAGATGGGATATCCTGTCTCCTGAACCTCGAGGAAGCCGGTTGTGCTTCCGCAGCTCCCCGGCTGCGGAGTGCCGGGGAAGTGCTGGTCTCTGCTTGTGCTGCTTCCTGCACCAACCCTGGGCACTGCTTTGCATCAGAGCCGACCTGTGCCGACCCCTCCGTCCCCAGCACACAGGCCCTGCCGGTCCCACTCCTGTTTACGTCAGCCAGAGCGCCAAGGTCACATCCCTGGAGCTGCTCTGCAAATCCACCCCCCAGCTGCATTTGCTCTAAAGATGTTAAGATTAATTTTCTCAAGAGAATTCAGGGAAAAGCTTCTGTGGTTTTTGTGTATCGTTTACTTCTCTGGGACTTGTTGGACATTCTCCAGGGATTCCAGTCCTGCACTTCGGGTAAATATTTATTCCTTGTTATTTGAAGCGACGGATGAAAGCCCCACCACGCTCCCTGCACAGCATCTCCCACTGGTTTGGAGGTGCTGGAGATTGTTAGTGCCAAAAATAGGCACTGGGAGGGGGAGCTGTGAACCCCATGTGGTGGCTGCACGGAGCTGCTGCTGTGCAGGAAGGGATGTGAGATGTGCATTCCGTGGGAGTGGGACACGGCCCCGCGGAGCCCCGGAGCAGGGCAGGGACAGCCCATCCTTATCACTGAGACACGTTTCCAGCTGTTACAGATGCTGCCCTGCTTTGGGACGTGTGAGGTCACGAAGAGAGGGCATGGCCCTGGGCAGCAGGTGAAGTGACCCAGTCCAGGATTTTCTACTGGATGGAAATTCCTCAAGATAAACTTTGTAATGGCATGATATTTTTACATCCCTCAGGGGCTGATAGGGTGTATTTTGCAATATCACACCATCTCTTTCAGCACTGATTTTCCAAAAACTGCACTGTATCAAAACTGGATCACCAGTATTTGAAAACATAACATTAAATTTTCTGTCTGAAAAGTTTTAACGAGGGCTCCGGTTTGGGTTTTGTGAGATCTGAGATGTTGAACAGACACATTCCTGGGACATACATGGCATTTGTCACATCTGTATTTTTCAGAGAAATAAAAGCAAATCCCACTGGGAAGTCACCTGCTACCTCCTGGCAGGGAATTATTAACCAGTCCTGCTAAGCCACTGCTGAGTTGGGGACACAGACCCTGCTGCTCCTCAGGGGAAGGTGTCCCTGTCCACGGCAGGGGGTTGGAACTAGATGGGCTTTGCTGGGAATTACTGATTGCTCTAAGCACTAAAAGGAGTGGGGGCATGGTCAGGTGAGGAGAAATGAGCCTGGCAGCAGGAAGGAGAGAGACAGGAAGGCAGGATGGAATGGACACCAGTTAACCCCTCAGTTCCCCCTGGCATCCCAACACTCGGTGTTTCCCAAGCCCTGGATATCGATACCGGTGCCAGCCCCAGCTCAGCCCAGCAGGTACCTGAGTGCTGAAGTGCAAACACCTCCTCTTCTCCAGGCCACATGGCTGTGTTTGTAATTAAGCTTGCTGTAATTAGTCCAGGGAGGAGTGATGGAGTGGAGAGCCATGCTGAAGTGGACTCAGGGCCCTATTACCAAACCACAGGAATCTCCGATCGCTGAGATGAAAATGGACTGCTGTAATTTAGTGTTTCCTCTTAGCTGGTGTCTAATTAAAGTTATCCTGAATGAGCAAGGTTGCCATTCATCCCTTTATCCTCTAATTTTGGGGGAGTTTTGGTAGGTTGGAGAGGCATGGCTGGACAGCAATCTCCCACTATGTGCATCCAGGTGTTTCAAAACATTTTCCTAAATGCTGTTGGAATTAATTTCCCTCACTGGAAGGAATTTTCGTTTGAGCACAGAACCAGCTCCTGCTGGTTCCTGGTGCTTTGTCTTTTTGAAATTGCTGTGACTCTTGTGCTTCTCCCTGCCTTTTGTGTGGATGGGATTATAGGGAAAGTCTTTGTTAGCAGCTTAGCCACTTCATCCCTAAGCTCATTTGTACTCTGGGATGAATGCTGAGCAGCACCAGGGGACACACTGCTGGGTTGGGGTCTGCAGGAAAGCTCATGGAATCTGGGAAAGGTACTTGAGGGGGGGTCTGCCTGCCTGGCTCTGAGCAGCCAATTCCTCAAGTGCCTACTCAAGGGACAGAGCTGCTGCCTCTGTAAAGGAAAGAGCCAGGGGTATCCTGACAGCAACTCAGGGGTGAGGGAACCTGGCCTGTGTTCTGGAAATGCTCATCTCTGCTTTGTGTGACATCCTGATCTGGGGGGCACTGCCCAGAAAAAACACACCTTGCAGAAAGACCTCCTACACTCTCCCCTTGCCCTTTGCTCCTAATTCCTACCTTACCTTTGTTCCTGCCATCCTTTGTTCCTTCTCTTGGCTTTTCTTGCTTTCCATTTGCCCTTATGGAAGAAACTTCTTTGTCTGTGTAAAACCTGGAGCACTTCTCCATAACCAGCTCTGTTCTCCCTCCTCTGTTTGGTTTGTGACCCATCTTACCCTGTGTGTTTATGCATTGCCCTGCACCAGTGTTACTATCCATCACTCACAGACCTTCTACTGGGAAGACAATCCCCCATAGAGCCAACCTTCCCCAAACCTCTGCCCACGGGGTGGGGCTTTCAAAGGGTTTGGGGCAGGTACCATGCTGACCTTAATTTGTGATCCCCTCAGAGACAAGTAATCCTGCTGAGGTTATCCCTCCCATCCTTTCTGAGGTTTTCCCTTCCCAGGAATAGTCTCAGTTTGTGCCCTAACTAATGTGTGTCAGCAGCCCAGCTTTCAGTCAGATTTTTTCCTAACTTTCCACTCCTTCCCCGTCCACTCCAGGACAGGCCTTTGGGATTCACAGGTTTAACTCCCTGAGGGATCCCTAGCCCTGCTAATGAACATTTCTGGACAGTTTTCTGCTCTGATGCCATTATACCACAGCGAGTGGAGTTGTGGCCCTGTACCTATGGCTGAGAGCAGTAATGGGACAGCAGAGACTCCATGGGGAGGGGGTCAGGAACTCACCTTCTGTCTCAGGCAAGCCGGTGCAACCTGTGCTAGTTGAGGGCATCCCCAGTTTCCTTGTCCTTGCAGTCCTCAGGCTGGTCCCCTTCTCCGGACTGGGACTTTGCTGTGTCCTGCTCAGGCACAACAGTCTTGTCAGAGCTGGCTTTCCCTGGGGGCAAAGGCTTCTGGTGTTCAGCACCTTCAGCATCTTCTCCTTTCAGTGCAAGTGCCTGCCCCTCCAGGGCAGTGCTTTGGGTCATTTCCTCCCCTCCTCTGCTCACCAGCTGTCCTTGATCTGCATCCAGTCTGTCTCCTGCTGCTGTGTCCAGCTGTTCTCCGTGGCAGTTTGAGGAGTCCTGGGAGGACTCCTGTTGTGAAACTGGGTTTTTCTCTGATCCAGCTCCATCTACATTCACTCCCATGGGCAGGGACAAAGTCTCCTCGCTGGTGGCTGGCACAGTGCTTGGGAGGCTGCTCGGAGGAGCAGTGCTGCCAGTGCTCTCCTTCTCCTGGGATGTGTCAGCAGTGCCAGGCTTCCCATTGGCATCTTCCCCAACACTTTCCTTGCTTGGCTTGGGCCCTGGCTCTGAGTCCCCTGTGCTGGTGACAGACACCTCCGTGCTGCAGCCCTTCACCCCTCTCCGCTCCTCCTTCTGCCCGTTGTGGGCAGGATGGACCTTCCCCCCTTCCCTTCGGAGCCGCTGGGACGAGGAGGCCCCGTGATCCTGGAGGCTTGGCTGCTTCCCCTTCTCCTCCTGCTCAGCTGTGCAGTTCTCTTCCACCCCCTCCTCTCCTCTGCTCTTCCGCTTGTCCACACCAAGGCTCCTCTGAGAAACAAAGGAGACATTTAGTTCAGCTTTTTAAAATACCAGTAGATGGTACTTCTTGCCTCTGAGGGTTCTCAAAACTTAAGGAAAAATTTGCAAAGGCCATTAAAAAGTGTGAAGGGATGTAGGTGAAGTGTTCAGGGGCCGGAATAGGTGGGGTGGTTGTGCTGACAGAGGGGCAGTGCAAGCACTGAAGCTGCTGTCACACCATGCCATGTGGAGAGTGCTAACAAGGGGTACACTGACCCCAAAACAGAGGTGCCAGCTCACAGTGGCTCAGAGAATCCAACTTTCCTGGTAGTGCATATGTTGGGAAAACTCAGCAGCCAGCCTGGAACTCCTGAGCTTACCTGGCCATCAAGGTCATCCTTCAGAAAAGACATGTCCTCGCCTTCTTTTGCATCCCACCTGTCAAGAAAAAAATTAAATCAGAATTTAGGCCCTCAAGTTCTCATATGGCAAAGCCACTGTCCCTGCCTGACACCTGGTAGGGATTCCTACCAGGGCCATGCATTCCTCGTCTGAGCCCCTTGTCCAGGCCCATCCAGAGACACTCATCTGAGGCCACTAAATCTTAATGAACTGGTTGTTATAATTCTAATTGTAATGAAAACATAAACTCCAATTGCCAGAACAGACAGTTGAGTTAGACTAAGAAGAAACAGTTTGCTTGTGCTGGTGCTTGCCACAGTCTGGTCCTGTTTGCCTGACAGTGCCCAAGTGTCCCAGGTCACAGAGGGAGATGCTGAAGGATAAAATTGCTTTTACATTCCCAGCATCACTGGCAGATGCTTAGGGTAGGGTTTGGAAAGAGGAAAAATGCGGTGACCTACCCCCTGTTCCCTCCCCAGCTTCCAGGAACATGTGGCTCTGGGATTTCCTGAGCCTGAGATGGTATCTCTGTTGAGTCATGCTGAGCTTAGCAGATAGTCTCTCCCAAGGATTTGTGTGAGTGCATTTTGACCCCATAATAAATTTGCAGCAACTACAACATCCTGTGCCAAGGAGGGCCCTGGCTTTGTGAAAGGCTGCGTGAGGAACTGCTTTCCTTGGCTTGTCTGAATTTGCTGGGTGAATATAAATATAAATCTGAACCTGCCCATGCACTGCTACTGGGCAGGGAGGGGCTGAGGAACCCTTCCCTGCTTGTGTGTGTGCCTGCTGACTTACAGGTCACAAACAAACATGGTATATATAATATACACATATATAACACATGCACATATTTCTCCCTGCAAAACATGGGTTTGCTGATATTCTGAAATTCCTTCTGTGCAAATGACTGCGTTGCTGTGAGCTGCCCACAGCTGGCAGGAGCAGCCCCTCCCTCCTCACCAGGGTCGGTATCTTTAAGAGCAGTTGTTTCAGAAGAATTAAAGCCACTTGTACCACAGTGTCGATCCCCATTCCTACTGGTTCATTTGGGAAGTATCTTTGGAGGTGGCTCCTCCGTTTCAGCCGTGCCTGGAAGCCAGACCAGATGTGTCCAAAAGCTTGCTGGGATGTGCCAGTGTTACCCAAATCTGGACCCAGAGTAACCTGACCCCCTGGGCTGTTCTCAGAGATCTGGTGCAGCAGGTCAGGACAGTGATGACACACCCCACAAGTCCCACAAACCCCACCAAGGGAATTCCTGCCAGACACCACAGAAAGTATCTGGTTTTGTCTGTCCCTCTTCCCAGTTAGGCAAGGAGTGAGCCCAGCACAGCCCTGCTGCCAGCTCCTCACCTCCTGGCTCTGCCTGTCAGTCTGTCCTTCCCCTTGGCGCGGCTGCTCACCGCGGGCACTGCCTTCGGGCCAGGGTCGCTCACGTTCACCCCGTGGTGTCCTCCACCTGCAAAACGGGTTGGAAATGCCAGGCAAAAGCAGGCACGACCAGCCTGCTGCTTCCTCCAGACCTCTGGAGATCTCAACATCCTTGGATCCCTGGAAAGTACCTCTGGAGCGGGAAGCCTCTGAAGCTGTGTGCATACCGCACATCTGTTTTTTACAGTCATAAATACAAATTGAGAATTTAGGGTGTTTATTCTGTGATTTTGTTGTTTTTTTTTTTTAATTCCAAATTCCAATTATATCTTTAAATCTTATTCCTTGGATATAGTCTTCCTTGTGCTGTTCTTGGAAGTCTTGTTCTCCCCTGCACACAGATATGAGAGCAGCCATGTGGTCTGTCCCCAAAAGCCACTCCAAATCTGTGAGTGCCTGGAGAGAACTCTCTCCATGAGGAGTATCAGAGGTGGTGGCATTTAGTGGGGTGGCACAAAAGAATCCTGTGGCTTACTCACCTCTGCCATCGGCAGGAAAGGACCTGTGCTGAAATTTCCTTGCATTTCTTCCCCCTGCAAGGACACAGCAAAGGATGCACTGAAGTGAGTGAGGATCTGCAATGCACAGGCAGCAGAAAGGCTGATGTTCAAACAGAGTCACAAGGGAAAGCTTGGTTCTGCCAGTCCATCTCCTGAGCAACAGGAGTCAGGATGGACTAATGCTAGTAAAGAAGCCAGCATGTGCCCCAGGGATCAGAGATGCTGTGCTCTGGAATAGGATTGCCTCTCAAACCAGTGTTAGGGAAAGGAGACAGGGCTGAGCCTCCGGATGGTGTCGTCCCAGGTTACAGAAGCAAGTGCTGTCCCTGGGAAGGTCCAAAGCTCTAGGAAGGTCCAAAGCTCTAGCACCCAGCTCAAATCCCATCCCCTGAGCCCCCTGCCCAGCCCAGGGAGGGCTGAGCCCCAGCTCAGAGGCATTTGCCCAGGGAAGCAGAGCTTCTCAGCTGACACAGCCCCGGCAGCTGCTGCAGCACTGGAGTGCACAGGACCAGCACTCACTGGTGTCAGGACAGAGTCTAGGTGTCCCCTGCCAACCTTTCTTATTGCTGGGATTATCCAAGGCTGGCTCCCCATCCTTAACAAAGTCCTCTTCAAACCTGCAGGTTAAAAACAGGCATTGTCAGACCTGACCATCCTCCCCCAGTGTGCAAAGTGTGGGCAGGAGCCCTCAGCCCTTCAGCACCTGCCCACGGGCAAACCTGGGCAGGTTTCTCAGCAGGAGCTGAAGCTGCTGCACCAGCCAGGAGAAATGAGGCTGTAAGGCAATTCTACCCCAAAGGAGAGCCTCCAAAACCTTTATATCAGTACGCACATGTATATGTTAAGTTCTGTGAACTCCCTATAGATGCCTGTAGTGTAGCTGTGCCACGCTCAAATGAAGCTTCCCAAAGCTTCCAAACACAGCCTGAAGTAGCTTTAGGACTTGTCATCTCAGATCAGACTCATCTGGTTCGTTTCTAGTCCTGCTTATTTTGTGTTATGGCTTTTCTCTTAAAAATGGATATATGAGAGAGCAGTAGGGCTCAGGGCTGTCTTCCCAGTGACACTCAGCACCCACTTAAGACAGTTCACCTCTACTTATTGAGGTCTCAGCGACTGAAAATTGTTGTGTTTGGTCCCATTCCTCAGCCAAAGGATTGTCCCACCTACCTGCCCTGCAGGAACTGTTCTATCAGCAAACCTTTGTAACATTCCCAAACTCCAAACCCTACCAGAGCCTTATCCCGCTGCAGGTGCCAGGTCATCCTCCAAAGCTCCCTAGGTAGTGTGACCCAACTAAAGCAGCACAGTCAGGGGGACAGTGATTAAGGCAGGGATGTGTCAGTCCCATTCCCAGCTCTCCCACATTGCTGTCCCCAGCACTGCTCCTGTATCCCACAGGTGGCCCTTTGGATGACCCCCTCAACCTGCAGCGCCCGAACAGGCTCAGTGTATGGGGTGGGGAGGGTTTAGGGACGTTGGACTCTCCTGTGCTTGAAAAGGACAAACAAGCAGGGCAGTGAGAGAACCTGTGGACTGTTACCTGATCCCACATGGTCAGGGGGAGAGAGGCAGCAGTGTGGATTTGGCCAGGGAGAGGCACATGACAGCATGGGATGTGCTCGGCAATCAGTATCTGCACCAGATCCCACCACTGGCTTTAGGCCTCTGCGGGGAAACTCCCCTGGCACAGGGAAGGACCTACATGTGCTCTGACTTCTCCACATCCCAAGCCCGCCGCCACTCGCCCTTGGCGTTCTTGTGCCGTGCCAGGCGCTCCAGGTCAATCTGCTCCCTCTCCCTCTTCCAGCGGATGTACTCGGAGCGCTCCCGGCCAGTCATGGGGAAACTCCCGTCTCCAGGGCTCTTCTGCACTGACTTCCCACCATCCTGGGGGAGGGGAAAGAGCTTCTGGTTAATAAAACTGCCTGAAACAGCCCCGTTCAGGGTACTTTGTGCTGTCACCACCAGAAATGCTCAGCAGGATTTAAGAACAACTTGGAGCGAGCTCAGCTCCCCTCTCTTCAGTGCTGTGCACGCCCAGGGCTCTGCTTCACTCACACCCCAAATACACCAGTCTTGGGCTTGTTGACTCTACAGAGAGGAAAACTGAGGCAGGAAGAAGCTACATGGATTGCCTGGAGCCACAGCCAAATCACAGCAAGCAACAGCCATTTACAGCCATTGTAAATCCACAGCCAAATCACAGCAAGCAACCACTCCCTTCCAGGGATATTCATGGAATCACAGACTGGTTTGGATTGGAAGGGACCTTAAAGTTCATCTCGTTGGCCCATCCAACCTGGCCTTGGACACTTCTGGGAATTATATTCAACAATACAATATAATTGGTGGCAATGTATTTCTGAGAAGTTGTTCCACTTCATCCAGACTGCAGGAGGAGTTTTGACATTTCAAATGATTACAATAACTTTCACCTAAAGCCCTGGATTCTGCCATCTGGACACATTCCTGTTACCTTAAAGAGGTGGGGTGTCACTGCTGTTTCCCTAACCCAAACCACAGTGTTTCCTTGGTTCTTGGAGCATTATCCAACCTCCAGATCTGGGAAGCAGCTCCCGTAAGATGTATTTTTTCATTCTAGATGTTCAGTCCCTGATTACAACCTTTTGGAGCCTGCCCCTGTAATTCCATGTGCAAATGGCCACAGGATGAGTTCACTGCATTTGTACCTGCAGCCACTTTAACTGTAGGTGTAAATTAGACAGCGGCCTTCACTGCTCATGTGAAGGTTTTAAACCCAAATGTTCTCAGATTTTCCTGGAAAAGTGACTTTGCTAAGGTTTACTTATGGCAAATAGTCAGTTCCTGGAGTGTTTGCAGCAGGGTTTGAGAGGCTGAACTCACGTGGAACATGCACCGGGCTGAGGAGTCCCCCCAGCCTGAAGACTTTGGCACACTAAAATCAAAGTTATGGCTACGAAATCCTTCACACTGAGAAGGTGGAAAAGGAAGCCAGCCTTCTGTGACCACCAGGCACCCATGGGAGCCCACAGCCACAGAGCTCAGGCCGACCCTGTGCCCATTCCCGGAGCAAAGGGGCTCTTCCCTTTTCAATGCTGTCAGGCTCTTGGATTGTCACTCCTCCGGATACTGCTCAAAAATTGAGATCTTAATGAAAAGGCAGTTCAGAGCTAAGAGAGCATGTGGGGGGAGGTATCCCAGCTGTCAGGTTAATGGATGCAGTGGAAGCAGGAGCCGGCAGGCTGTGGTGTGTTGTCAAGCAACAGAGCGTAGGGAACAGCTCAGTGCAGAGCCTGTCCTGGGGTGCTAATTACCAGTAGGCAATTCATCACCTCACACACGTGTCCTTCCAGCAGCCGCCCTCAGCCCTTCCCCAGAGAGGAGTTCCCCCCTCAGCCTGTGTGGATGAAAGCGGAGCAGCGGGAGGGCGGCACAGAAAGCCCCGTTACCGAGGTGACCCACCCGTGTGGGACGGAGCTGGGGTGGCTCCAAGTGCTCCTCCATCCTGGGCTGGCAGGAGCTGGGGCACCTGAGCCCACGGCCCCGGGGAGGGAGAGAGGAGGCGAACAGAAAGGCAGGGCACAGCAGGACAAAGCCAGGGCAAGCACGGATCCCTGGGCCGGGGCACCTGGAGAGGCTCCCCCACACTTCCAGCCCCACGGTGGGTCCTGCCAGGATGGATCCTGCCAGGATGGATCCTGATGCACCCATAAAGCCAGAAGTGAGGGCAGGACTGAGGCTGGTGCCATGGTCTCTCGTGGGCCCACAGAGCAGGAAGGGCTGGTCCCTCACCTCAGTGACAGCAGAGCTGTGGTTGGCTGGACCACAGGCCATCGTGTTCCCTTTTCCTGCTCTGGGGGGCTCAGCTGGAATTATTGTCTAGGAGCCCATCTGTGTCCTCCTAATGAATCCTGCTGAGGTGGGGTTATTCCATTTGTGCTCCATTAATTAAAGCATCTGCAGGCTCAGGGGAGCCAGCATGTCTCCAGGCTTTGCATTAAACAGTCAGTGGGAAGGCCTCTGCTTTAATTTACCTCCATCCTCCTCAGCTCCTGCAACGTGAGGAGTTGTAGCTAATGCGGCCTGAGCTCTTCAATCCACAAGGAAATGGTTTTGGGAGAGGAACCAGACAGGGCTGTGCTGCCACAGGAGTGTTACCCTTCTCTGCAGCTGTGTGAGGGGCTTGAGCAGCCACAAGGCAGATCCCTGTCACCTTTCCAGCGCTGCTTTGCTCTAAGAGTGTCAACTGCTCGGTTACACTTTGGATGAGGAGCGGGATGAGCAGTGGGGGCCACATGAGAGCACGCTGCTGCTTCACAGAATTACAGGAGGGTTTGGGTTGGAAGGGACCTTAAAGATCACCTTCCTTCAGGACTGTGGTGGGGAGGCACATCCGACTGGTTTCCTCTTCCAAGACAACAGTCCCCCAAAGGGACACAGGTCCCACTCACCTTCCGGCTGTGCTCACTTTCTGGGCCTCTGTCACTGTCTGATCTCCTCTTCTCTGCTGTTCTCCGCTCCTCTGCCTGCAAGAGCACAGACACAGGAGTCATTTCAAGGATTAAGCAAGGACTTCTGGCAGGGGAGCCAGTGCCTGACCCTGTGCCCACCAGGACATGTAAGAACTACTCAGAAAAGGTCAGCAAAAGGAAGGATTGGTTTCTGGGGCCCTGAATCAAGCTGGTATAGAAAAAAAGGGAAATCAGAAAGCAAGAAGTATGTGAGAAAAGCATTCTCACTGGTCCTTCCCTCCTCCCAAGGGAGAGGCCGAGAGCTGTCCTGTATAGTCCCATTTCTTTCAAAGTCAGACCAAGTTTCCAATTTGGGCCAAAGACACAGCTTATGATTCAACTGCACAAGATCTGGGAGCCCACCTAAGGTGCAGCTAAAAGCCAGCATGGTCAAGCTGGGAGTGATTTTTGTCCTTGGCAAACATGGGTGCCCTTGTACCGGGATCCATCCCTGCTCCCACTGGGTTTATCCATGCTGTCACCTCTCAGCAGAACAGCCTGCAGAGCACAGAGATGTGTTAGGAAAGGCTTCCTGCCTGGCTGGACTGCTGCAGGGCCAGGAGTGTGTGGGCAGAGCTGCCATTGTGCAGTGCCAAGCAGAACTGAAACACAAAGAGGAACACGGAGCACGAACTGCCAGCTCAGCCCTTCCAGAAAGCGGCAGCGCGGTGGGATCCAGCCCAGGCTGGAAACAGGACTTTTATTCCAGGCATTTGGCAGCCCCGGGTTTAGTTTTACAGGGTTGGATGCGGGAAACTCAGGCTATCGGTCTCAATACCTGCAGCTCTGCCCAATCTCCTACCACTACTCATCCCACTGCCGGCTGTTCCCACATACCCAGTGGGATCATGGAGGGAGCGAGCTGGGGACAGGCTTTTGGGGGAGTGCTCAGAGTGCTCACACACGCTGAGTCTGAGGCAGGTGGGAAGTGTGGCCGTACAGCCACTGCTCACGGGCACTGCCCTTGGTGCACAACAGCTTCACCGGGCTGACTGGTAGCTCCAGTGCGGATGGAAGCTTGTGAAAACAGATCCTTGGAAATAATGAGGAAAGTGCTAGCTAGATTGTCCTGGGATTTTTCAGCAAAGATTTTGGGGGTGCTCAGAAAAGCCACTCCTCACCATATCCTGTGTGCAGCAAAAGGGGATATGGTGAAAGATGATACCGAGGATTTATTTCAAAATGTTGCTGTGAAAACTTGTGTCAACAAAAACGCTCCCTCTGGCCTCCAAGTCCCCTGCTGGTGCAGCCCCACGAGAAGAACCCTGTAGCAAGGGATCCAACGAGTCTCTGCACCCCAAAACTGAGCATTTACAGAGCGATTAAACAGCAGAAACCTGGAAAGCTTGCTTATTTAGGGAGCTGGCTGGGAGCAAGGCACAGAGGGGCCTTTAGCCTTAAAGCAGCTGCAAGTGAAACTAGAACTCCTTTTGGAAAGGGGACAAAGGGGTCAGTTACTGCAGGAGAGCGGGAGCCCCTCCATGTAGAGGGGTGTGGGGGGAGAGATGGGAGAGAAGGAGCACCGTTTGCCTCCAAAATGCCCAACAGCTTATGATTGATGGGGAAACAGGCAGGGAGCTGCAGAGCCCTGTGTGTGCTCCCTGTTCCAGCTGAGTCTGCCTATCTCCCCCCAGGCTCATGCAAAGAGTGATTCCGTCTGGCCCCTTTACAATGCCCGACTGTGCCCCCAAAGACAGGAACCGGAAAGCCGGAGCATCCGCACAGCCGGAGTGCTGAGCCAGGCCGTGAGTAAGCTGGTGGGGAGCAGAGAGCTCTGCCTGCAGCCAGCACAGCTTCCCTCCAGCCCTGGAGCAGCCAGGAGCCAGCCAGTGCCCAGGGAACCCGCAGGGATGGCCTGGGTGAGGGATCGTGCTGCGGCTTGCGGGATATGGGGGAACAGGCAGCTCCTGCGTGGCTGGTCAGTGCTGGAGACCTGCATCCCAGAGGCTGTCCTGGAGACCTGCATCCCAGAGTCCTGCATTCCAGAGACTGCATCTCAGAGATGTCCCAGAGCCCTGCATCCCAGGGCTGTCCCGCTCAGAGCACTCACTCGTCAGTGCCCTCCACAAACCGCTGGGTCACAGGGACACCACACAACCCTCCACCCCTTTGCACCCTCACTCCAAGCCATGCCTTTGGCTTTAGTCTGCAGCTATTTTTGCTTCTCAAAGGGCCTTGTGGAAAACTGAGAGGACCACAAAAATGTAGCTCTTTTGTACCAGGACAGCAGGTCTGAGCTGAGCAGAGAACAGCCGGCTTTGCTCTGGCTCTGGCTCTGGAGTAGAATTCCCATTGTCCTGCTGCCCCAGAGCTGCTGCTCCCCTCTCACCACACACCACAAGGAAGCAAAACATGTTTTTCTCCTTCTTCCTCCTCTCCGCCCCCAAAATTATGAAAAATGACAAGGACATCATCATCCCTAGTGTAACTGTTCCTGCAGAGCAGGGGGAGGGCACAAAAGCCTGAGGCAGAGAGGGAAGATTATGGTTGTTTATCCCAAGGTTTATGCCAGGATTTCTCAGTTTCTCAGCCCAGGGTGGGGCAGAGCCTGCTCTGACCCAGGACAGAGGTCTGTCTGGCCTCTCAACACATATTCCCAGGTACTGTCCCTGGGCAGTGGTGACAGTGCTGGTGCCATTACAGCCACGTTCAGCACTGCTTTGTGCTCACAGTTCTCCCAAAGCTTTGACAGGCTTCCACATCTTTGAGCTACTTCACTGTCTTCTTATTTTAAAAATAGGTACTGACAGATGAGTTAAATTAACCTTTTGGTACCCATTTCTCCAGGCATGTGTCAGCACCACAACTGGTATATCTGCTGCGGGAGGAGATTTTTGTAGGAGCTTAGAGCTGGTTTTCCAGTGCTCAGATCCCCCACTGGGCAGGATTTTTGAAACTAGTACACGAGAGGATTTCTTTTTTTCTAACTCTTTTGAAAAATCTGCCTCCTGATTGTGCTGCCTGAAGGGAGCTAAAGACTTCTCAGCCACCCTTTCTGCCTATTTTTCTCTCCCACCT
The DNA here is from genome assembly GCF_003945725.1 of Corapipo altera. Taxonomy (NCBI): domain Eukaryota; kingdom Metazoa; phylum Chordata; class Aves; order Passeriformes; family Pipridae; genus Corapipo; species Corapipo altera. The sequence goes on from NW_020884943.1 coordinate 664,995, forward strand.
GCAATGGAAAAGCGAGTGTTTCTCCTGCCACAGGTTTGGTTACTCTCCTGTGCAAGCACTGGAGTCCAGCACATCTGTGTTAGTGCCTGAAAGCAGCTTTTGTGTCTCTTGATTACAGTAATTTCTGATACACCATCCTGGGAAACTCTGTTAATAAAAGGACAATTTAAAAGCCCTGAAGCTCTATCAACCACCCACTTAAGAGATGATTTGTAACCTGTTAATTAACCATTGTGCTCTGCTGGTCCTGGGCTGCTGTCTCTCAGCTCTGGCGTATTAATGAGCCTGAAACACTGCCAGAGCATGGAGTGGCTTTTTAGGGCTGAACAGGAGGCACTGTCCCCAGCCCTGCTGCAGGGAGAGCAAATTTGCCAGTGCCCAGGCTACTGAAGGGGGAGTGACGGATGTGATCCTTTCTCCTAGGCCTCTGCGGGAACCCCAAAAGAGCAGGGAACCAGCTGGGGCTTGAGGTGAAACCCCCCAAAGGATGGGCTGTGCTGGGATGAATGAGAGGCTGAAAGCTAATCCTTGAATTGGGGGTCCCAGATCAGGTCCTAACACTCAGCTAGACAGATGACAACACTGACACCCCACCAGGCTCTCCCAGTAGCTGCTCATTCTGGGGATGAAGATGGAGTTTCTCTTTTGGATTAGCAACCGATTAAAAGGTAGAAAAGAAAAAGTGGCAAGGAAATGGCGGTTTCCATGGCAGAAGATTAGCAGGAGTGTGCCACTGGAATATGTGCTGCTCAACATGCTCATAAATGGTCTGGAAAAGGAGCTGAAGAGAGGGATGACAGTTTGCTGATGCTACTAAATCATCCAGGGCAAAGAATGTAATTTGCCCGGAAAGAGCTGCAAAAGATCTCTTGACATTGAATGTCTGCATCATAAAATTACAGCTGAAATTCAATATCAGGAACACAAAATAACTCCCACGGAGAAAATGCCCTCCTTCTGTACACACACAGAGCAACCAGCACTGAGCTCTGCTTAACAGTCAGGGATGATGTTTTGGTGCTATTGTGACCAGTTCTCTGAAAATGTTAGCTCAATTATTTAGCAAAGAAAATGCAAAGTTGTTGGGAGAAGAATAGAGAACAAGCCAAAACCATTGGTGTGTCACTGAGTGTGCCCAGGAGAGCCCGCAGCTGGAATACCATGTGTACTTCTGGTCTGCATGTACAGAAGGAATATGGTAAAAAATAAGCAAAGCACAAATGGGGATAATGAGAGTGACTGGAAATATAGGACCACGTCCTCGGCAGAGATGGCTAAATAGAGGCAGCATCTTAAGGTTTACGAGGTGGCTGAAAGGGAGACATGACAGGGATCGATAAAATCATTTGTGCTTTGGGAAGTGACCAGGGGATGATCTATGAACTGCTTCCCATGACACAGGAATGGCAAATGGAGCTATCAGGGAGCAAGGCTGAAGAGAGACAAGGGATGGATGTTCCAGCCCAGCACATCACTTAACACTGCAGCTCCTGGCTGCTTGGAAGGGATACATCTTCTTTTGGATGGACCCAAAGAAGAAAAAGAGTGCAATTTAGGCAAAGAGAAGCCCACCAAGGAGAATGATGCTGTTCTTGGCAGAGGAGGGCCCTAATTTGTAGGATGGTGAGTGTAGGAGGGGAGGGGTGACTACAGGCTTCCCTGGTCTTCTCCTCTTCCCCTGACTCTGTGCTGCTGCTGCAAATGCTCTGTGTGCACCACCTCTGTGGCACAGTCATTCCCTGCAGGCTACAGTCATTCCCACAGGCTTTGTACATTTGGTGTTGTTGCCTCTGCAGGCTCCCAGTCCCTCCTGGAGAACACATCCCTCTGCAGCACACGTGAGACAGACCTGCCTGGGCTCAGTTTTCAAGGACCCCCACTGACAGTGAAGAAGTATTTGTTTAAAACACTAATCCCTGACACAGCTTAGGATCAGTTGAAGGGACAGGGTGGGCCAGCCCAAACTCCCCGGACTCCACCAGCCCAGGCAGGCACCATGTGTGAGATGCCAACGTGACCTGTCACTTCAGGCCCCATCTGCTTCTGTCACTGATCCCGGGAAAAGGTTGCCCAAGTGTGGACAGAAGGAAGCAGCTTGCAGAGGTGACATGAAATCCAGCATTTCACTCCCTTACAGCCACATTCTTTTGTCTCATTGCAAGGATTTGGATTTTGTCCTGGCTGCTGGAGCTGCTGCCTGAGGTGACACAATTAACATGGCAATAGGAAGACATCCTCATTAACCAGGGATGGAACAGGGCCTGATCAGCCCAGGGAAATCACCAGGAACGAGGAATTCTCCTGAGCTCAGCTGGACTCTGAAACATATCCAGCTGGTAACAGCTATTGGAAACCAGAGCTTCAAACACTTTTATAGCTCTTTCTGAATTGTAAGAGGAATCCAAGGACCAACAACAAATACTCCCATGAAAGCCCAATTCAAATAAGCTCACTAAGAGATCCTTCCTGCCCCTCCACTTCCCAGCCATGGGAGCTGGGCTCTGTGGCAGCCCCAGTGCCTGCTCCCTGCCTCCTGTGCAGCCTGGGACAGCACGTTCCCTGGAAGCACATTGCTTTCCAGGGAGCAGGAGCTTTCCACAGGCTGGAGTGGCTATGCCTAAAGCTCAGTGGCAGAAGCAGGGGACATTTTGTCTGTGCCAGCACAAAGTGTGCTGTGCTCCTTGGAAGTGTTGGATAACTAGAGCTACATGAAGCCCCTGTGGCTTTCCTGTGCTCCTGACAGATCCTTCTCTTGCTCAGCCGAGGCAATGGAGGCCCCAAACAGCTCTGCATAATCCCTTTCCCTGAGGATATCAGCACTGGCTCCCCCTTGGCACCTCACAGCCTCCCTCACAGCTCACGGCTGCCAGAAGAGTGCCCAAGATTCAGTGCCACCCTCTGCCACCCACCAGCTGGTGCCCTCATGCACACTCTGAATATCAGGATCTTTGGGGCCAATATGAGCAAGGCATCGCCAAACTCCTGTACGTGGACGCTCAGCCTCACATTTCACGTTCCATAATGAAACCAGATGGGAGGTGACCTTTGCCAGGGCTGTCCATACACTTAAAGGAGAGCACAGGATCTGAAGCCAAAATCCAGGCACTGCTCCTGCTGCTCTCTCCTAGCACAGCCCCAGCCTTGATGACCACAGAGACAAGTGTTTTAACAAGCCCAGCAAGGGCAGAAGTGGAGACACTTGTCCTGCACATCACAGAAGCACACTGGACAGCCTCAAGGACAGGGACAGCACAGGCATGGCCAAGTCACTCCCATCATGTCCAAGTGTGCTGGTGATTCCCAGACTGAAATGGTAATGCCTGTCCCGTGGACCTCTGGGGTTACCAGTGGCTCAATCAGGTGGCTCACACAAGGTTTGTGGCATCCAAAAAGCTGCTCGGCAGCCACACGGAAGGAGCACTCAGAGCCCAGGTAAGCCCCAAGCAGGGGGAGAAGCTGAAGATGAGTGTGGGTAGCAGCAGCAGATGGTTGGCCCTGCCCCAGAGAGGGGGCTGCAGATGTCTCCCAGCATTCCTGGGTGTGTTTGGCAGCCACTCCGAGTGTTATTTTCCTATACAGTCTTTGCTGACCCTGTTTGCTGCAGGCATTCTTTCTTATCTGTGAAAACTCTCCAAGAGGAGAATAGCACATGCCTCCGTGTGTGTAACGAGGAAGGTATTTGCAAAGAAGTATTTGAAACACGTTTCAAAGATATGTTTCAAGCATCACTCAGCAGGTGACGGCAGGCACAGCAGGACTTGGGCTCAGAAGCAGATATTGCCCAGCTCTGTTAAGGTTTAAGTCGTGCAGTGAGTCAGGAGGACACTGCTCCTGCCCTAGTCTGCTGTGTGGCCCCAAAAAGAAGCTGGCAAGAGAGAGGAGGTGAGATTCATGTCCCATATCTGGTAGTGGTTTCATCAATCCTCCCAAAACAGCATCTCTCTATGGATCCAGTGTCTCCACACTATTAACACACAGTCTCTCCCAGCCCCCTGTGGCTGGGCCCTCCTCATGCCAGCAGAACAAGTGGATGGCAGGGCTCGGTTACAGCCACGTACCTTTTCCTTGTTATCCATGGTGATGGCAATCTGCATCCTCCTGCCCCGCCGGAAAGCCACCAAGTGGTCCGTGTCCTCCTCGCCCAGCTCTGGCACCCGGCCCGGGCCGGGGAAGCTCTCGGCACGTTTCTCGCTGACAATCCGCTTGCCCTGGGGGGACAGGATGAGTTAGGGACACCTCCAACAGCCTTCCTTGGACAGTGGCCATCCCAGGCTGCAAAGGATCCCGGGCTGGCAGAACAGAAAATGAGCCGGGCAGTCAGTTCCCTCGGCTTACCCCACTTAAAGGCATCTGGGATGTTACATTACAGAGGTGTGTTTAGCTGGGCACAGCACAGGCAGGGTGGGATTTACCTTGCAGCATGGACACTGATAGATGGTTTTATTTTCAGCTTGCATTTGTGTCTTTGAAACAAACATGAAGTTGTCCCCACCCCACACACAATAAAATGTGAGGCTACCTCGGAGCAGAAGCCGAGAGGGTGGAAGAGGAGGGGAACAGTGGGATTCTCTCCAACCTTGCCCACAAAGCAGTTACTCCCCTGAAGTGTATTAACACTCGATAATTTATCATTTCATAGTCATTGTGTGTTCATATTTCTGGAATGATTTATTCAGCAGTGGAATAGTTTAGGAAACTGATATATAAACTCCTTGAGCAAGGGCAGTTCCCCCTCTCAGATATTATTTCCAGCTGTCCGTATCAGCGTCATGACTTCCCTGCATGGATTTCCATATGGTTCCTATTTTGTTAATGATCTTTGTTGCTGGCTGAGCCCCTGCCAATGTCCTCAACCATCACTTCCACAACATGAGCACATCATTTGTGCAAAAAGACATATTTCTTCTCATTTAAAAGTATCATCTTTCAGGTCCATCATGTGCCTTTTTTTTTTTGCCTTACAAGGAAATGAGAGACTTACTATGTCATCTCCATCATTATCTCTGATCTTTTTCTTTTCTCTTCATCTGTATGAAGTCTGCTCAACTTTACCAGGGATGAAGGAACCTCAGCAGCTTCCCTCTGTAAAGGATGGTGTGTTTTCCTGTTTTCTTCCTTGGGACTCCACGTATTCTGGAATTTTGATTTTAAAGGAGCTCAAAATCTCCAAGGAAACTTCAGTGAAACTTGGGAACTCTTTGTTGCTACGAACTTGGTTTCAAAAACAAACAGCACACCCTGACCTCTGATTTGTAGTGAAGACTTGCAATCAAGGACTCTGCCATGACATATGATACCAAGAAGGCTCACATTAGCCTCATCTCCCCTCAGCTCTGTCAGGAGTGCAGATGTTGGCGTGGAGGGAGCCTCGCTGTGCACAGCCTCCGTCAGCACAACCTTTTTTATGGCTTCTCAGTCATCAAGCCTCCTAACACATGAGAAATGTCTGAGGAGACACTGCAGGATTTCCAGCAGCAGAGCCTCAGCCTCTGGTTTATTCATCTTTCACATCTGGGTGATTTTGGCAGCCCAGCAGAGGATGCAGGGGAAAGGAGGAGTGGTCCCCACGCTGCTGATGGTCCTGCCTGTCCCAGCTGTGTGGACACGGTGGGAACCTTGTTACACATCCCCTTGAGGATGTACAGCTCTACTTTTGGGTCCCAGCTGCAGCTCCTAACAAGTTTTGCTGCCCCCAGGACGACCTTTGCCTTTTCTGCTTTTCTTGCACTAAGTGAAGCCACATGTTGGGTTCAAAGCAAGGACGTGCTGCCGAGGTGTCCTGTGCCATTTTAGCACCGTCCGTGCCGACCTCCGTGTCGGGGTCAAGGCAGGCTCCTGCTCTGACATCTGTGAGCCAGCCCTAGAGAGGGTAAGGTCTGTTCCTGAGGCACAAAAAGCTGATCATTTCAGGGCACAACTCATTTGGCATCTGCCACAGGCAGACGAGTAGGTGTCACAACGTGACAGGCGGCTGTGACACTGCAGCCGAGGGGCAGGGACTGCCTGGTCCCTACACTACAGTCACAGCTGGAGGTTTCAGGGACCCTCTGTTCTGAGAAAAAACACAATTTCCCCCCTCACATCAGGAGAGGGTTTGGCTGTGCTGGAATGAGATTTCATTTGAACGGGATGTTCACACTCCTGGTGCTCTGTCTGGAACAAAGGGAATGAGAGGCCTCTCTGTCTCTTTCTCCCGAAAAATCATTCAGAAAGGTGCATTTTTTCCCAAGCGATTCAGTTCCTTCAAGGTAACATAAAATGACTTTCTAATGGCACAGTGACTGTGGCCTATTTCTCCCTGGAAAGAAAGGGTAACTAGGTCACTGGGAAACAAATGAACAGGCATTCGAGGCACAAAATCAGGAAAACATTTCCAAGCTGCCTCAGAGGGAGAAAACAGCTCCTGCCTTTTGCTGACAGCCAAGGTTTGCAGCACTCCTGCCCCAACGTCCGGGGCAGCAGGAAGGGTGGGGCTTCTCTTCCTTATCCTGGGGAATGGCTTTGGATTGGACCTCAGTGCCACAAACCCACACGTCACTGTGCCTAAAAGGGGACCCACGGGAGCACCGCTTGCTGCCACCACTTTCCTTTTCCCAGCGCTGCTGTGACAGAGACAAGAATCATTATATCTGGATGCACAGGCTCCACAAGGAATGGGGCAGTGCCCAGGAGGGGATGTTTCGGGATTTAAAAAATGAAGTAGTGTTTTCAATTACTTTCGCCTTTTCACACAATTTTTAATTAAGTCTGCAAATACTGGGTCACACTTCCTGCCCATCTCATTGGCAGCTGAAAGCGACGCTCATCTCACTCTGTTTTTCCTTCTGCGTTCAGGATGTTCTGGAATGCAGTATCAGGGAGAAATGATGCTGCTTTTACCACCAAGCATCACTGCCTCCCTGGGAATAGTTGGGGAATAATGCAGCTAAATCTGTCTGAGCTCCCACTTGTTTCCAACCCCTTTCCAATCACAGCAACACAGTTTAACACCAGAGTGGCCCAGAAGGGCAACAAGGTGACTGATCCCTCAGAAAGGGACCTGGTTACCCGTGGGTGGGTGTGGGGACCCACCAGGGGGCTTAGCAAGGCCCAGGGGCTGATCCCTGGGAATCAGAAATGGGGAGGGAAGAGTGTGGCAACCCGAAATGAAAACTGAGGCTGTGCTGAAGGTTTGAGAAATGAGAGAAAAGGAGGAGGAAGGGAACTATTCCCTTTGGATGTGACATGCTGGGCACAAAGCTCAAGTGAGAGGCAGAACACAAGCCCCTTTGTAAGTCAAGAGGCCACAGTGTAAGTGGAATCCTCTTCCCTGCTCACCTTTGCTTTGTTGTCCATGGTAACAGCCAGCTGCATCCTCTTCCCCATCCTGAATGTGAACATATGATCTGCTTCCTCCTCCTCCTCCTCCTCACTGCCAACGCCGAACCCAGGGCTCGTAGGACAGGGGCTTGCCCATTTCTCACTCACCACCCTTTTGTCCTGGAAAACGAACATTTCTGTGAGCAAATCCAGGCCCTTGGCTCAGGGATGCGATTCCCTTCCCCAAACACACCTGCACACAAGCGGGGAGGTGGCTGCGGAACAGGCAGACCTTGCCCCAGGGAAGTTCCCTGTGCCCGGCAGGGTGCCGTGACATTCCTGGAGAACAAGGGGCTCCTTGTCTGCTCGGCAGCAAAACTCACAATTACAGCGGGGCTGAAAAGACCTTTGCACTTACAAATCTGACATTTCAGACTAAAATGCCAGAGTTATGGGAAACAAATGTCATCCTCAGCTCTTTGTGCCGCACTCTGAGTTAGCTCGGGAAAGCCTAAGTCCTGCTGGAGGTGGCCTTGGAAGCCAAGAAGGATGGCTGAGGGTGGTGCTCACCATCGGGAGGGCTGGGCTATCTTGTCCATAGTGTTCAGTCTGGGTAATTGCATCTTTCAGGTCCTGTATGAGAGAAAAATGTGTGCAGCAGCAGCACGCCCCGGGAGAGGCGAGGGCCAGGCCGGGGTGGGAAGGGAGCACTGGTCCAGATCCAAGAACCCAGGAATTCTGGAAGGAGGCTGGGCAGACTCAGTGGGCTCCATGTGAGCCCTGGCAGAGGAGCTGGCCCAGGGGTGAAGGCAGAAGTGGCCGGTGGCTTGCCAGGCCCCACGCTGCCAGGCTGGGTGGACAGGGCTTGTCAGACACAGATTTGGCTCAGTTAGGACAGAAGCCTGGAACTCACAGCCTTTGGCCCAGGGCCACCTGCTTGTTCACTCCCAAAGCCTAAGGAGACCATGAGTTCCCCCAGCCTGTGGCATTCCTGATGCCTCCAGTGACACACACACCATTGGTACAGTCTGCCTATGGATTTGCAATGATGCTGACACCTGGGACCTGTCCAGGGCCATGTGCCTGTTCACACACCCATCCATCTGCCTGGTAACTCTGCCTGCATGGGTACAAGTGCCTGGGCACGGCTGGAAATGTATGTGCAGCACCTAAAATCACTCTGAGCACACACCTCTGCAGAGTTTCCCCACCCTTTTCAGGGCTTAGGAGCTGTGTCCTGTGCCTCAAAGGGCTTTGCTGTGGAGTCTCTCTCTCTGAAATGTCCCTTTGCTGTGGCAGGACTGGAGTGAGAGCTGGTCCGTGGTGAAGGAGAGGCAGCACTTACGTTGTGAGCTTTGGTGATGGTAATAGTGAGTCCATCCTGCTTGGGTCTCCTGGAGGTAACAGCCATTCCCTCCTGCTCTGCTCGCTTTTTGTCCTCTTCTATTTCCTGAAACACAGATCTCACCTTACCACCAGCCTGTCCTGGATGTCTACGGATGTTGTTTGTTTTCCTGTTTAGGAGTTCTGCTAAACAGACACACCTCCCCCTCTGAGAGGGAGTGGCCCAACTTGTGTCCCAGCTGTGGGACACAGACAGAGGAAGGTGGCAGGGGGAGGGAGAGGAGATGCTGCAGCACTGAGGCATCACTGTTTGTTCTCCAAAGCAACTCAGGAGCCGTAGCCAAGGGCAGAGCTGTGCCCACCTGCTCCGAGAGCTTTCCAATATAAACATGGTATTTGTATAACAAAGTCACGCTGACAGTGCTGACAATCTTTACACTGCGAGCTGAGGACCCCGAGTCAGAGCTGGGGAAGGGAAGGACCTGTGGACTCACCTGGTACCTTCGGATCAGCGCTTCGTTCTTTTTCCGCAAGGCCAAGATTTTCTTATCGAGTTCAACATCCTTCTGCTCTTTCTTCCTTAACACAACATCATCCACAGCAGCATCCTGGAAAGGGAAGGAGCAAAGTTCTCCTCAGTCATCACAGCAACAGGATGAAACCTGCTCCTTCTGTCTGGACAGGGTGGGAAGTGGAAGAATCCTTCCCCACCACTTCTCTCTGACTTTTTCCTGACAGAACTGATCTTTTTTTTTTTCTTACAGTTTTTGTTTAGCAGTGAGGTAGTTTGAGCAAAAAGCTGCTGGCCCACTGCAGCAGGGCTAACATCCTGCTTAGCTGCATGCAGTAAATGATCCTCCCTTTTGGCTGTTCTCAGGCACAGGTTCAGATGTCCTCCACAGACACTCAGAGCACCTTGGTTACTGCAGGGGATCACAACTGGGAGTTTTTACAATTCTAGTGACAACAGTGTCTAATGAAAATTAATGCTGATGAGGATCTCTGCAGGACATCTCTGTCCAGGTGGGACAACAGGGACATTTAAACCACCTCCACACATTTTCCTGCTGGACAATGGAGTTTTGTCAAGATCTGTGGGAGAAAGACTGGCTTTTCCATTGCCCTTCATCACTGGGTACACAGCAGGTGAGCAGATTGCCTGTGTGGGTGGATACACTTCCATGGGCATTTTGCAAGGCTGATTAAAGCCGAATTCAGTGTTCACCTGAACAGAAGCTGTTCTGGGAGCACTAAATTGGCGGGTTTGCTGTTTGCTGAGTGCTGGGGTGTTGGCTGCTGAGGGTGGGATCAAAGTGGTGCCTGCCCTCAAACACACCCCTTTCATCTTCAAATTCCTTTGAAGGAGGACTGGCAGAGCTGCCAGATCGGGAAGAATTTAAAAATTCCTGCAAAGACTGTATTTGTGCTCTTCTCTTTCCAGAGCAAAAGATGGAAAACGCCTGTCAGGCCGTTCTCCCTCTGCCCATTTGTCAGCATTTTGTCTATGCTGCAAAAGGGCTGCTGTCACGGGGAGGGGGGGTCTTTCCACTTCCAGCTGGAAACAAAGTTACCGGAAGGAAAGTTTTGTTGGTGTTCAGCACTTCTCCTGGCCTTTATTGACGAGGCCATGAAGGTGTTTCTCTCTGCACAACCCGTTTCAGCAAATGCTGGGGCTGTGGCCGGGCGGTGGCCCCGCGGCCGAAGCGCCGAGCGGAGCCCACGCCGGGCTCTCCAGGGGCTCACCCATTGTCCACTTCAGCCCAGTCAGCATTTGCTCGTCTGCTGCTGCCGGCCGGGAGCAGGGGCCGTGCCCTCTGCTCCGCTTCTGGAACAAACCCGCCGGCCCAGCCCGTGCTCGGGCTGATGCTCAGGATGGAAAGTGGCCCCACCGTGCCCTCCCCGGCGTAAAGCTCTTCCGGGGAGCCAAGGTGCCCGTATGTCACCGCGGCTGAGTTATAAATGGCTTTGGCAGCACAAACGTGCGATGGCTTTGAATCAGCAAGCGGCTGAACCCAAAGCCTCCCCAGCAGCAGGGCAGAGCCGCAGAAGGAGAGGCCTCATTCTATTGCAAATAAAAATGTCACAAAAGGAGCAAATGGAAAGCTCTCGGCTTCGTGCTTCAATGGAATGACGACACCCCGTTGTGTCCCAGCCCCTCTCCCCAGTGGCACACACCAGCTACGCAGCTCCTCGGGGGCTGGAGGGACGCTCCGCTCCGCACTGTCTGTGCGCCTAGTGCTTTCCCACACACTTCCACGATCGCCTGCCTCTGCAGCGAGGCCTTGGAGGCAGCAGGGTTGGGAGAGCGAGCGAGGCAGGGGGCGGGGGGGGAGGGAAAGGAGAGAGGAGCAGGGCCCTTGCTAACACTCTCCTGCGTAAGCAAATGCATCCGCTCTTTTTAAGAAATATCCTCTTCCTTGACAGCTGCAGCTGAAACCCTCGCTGGGATAGACACCATCCAGCACTGCCTGCCTTTCTGTTTGTTATCCACCTCCCGGGAGGCACACTGTCCCGAGCCGGCCACCGCACCCTGCCCCAGTGAGGGACGCGAAGCCCAGCGCCCAAAATGCGCCCCCAGCACCGTCCCCGTGGTGCAGCACGGCTGTTTGCTCCCCTGCCCGCTGGCAGCCAGGCGAGGCAAGGCAACAAGAAAGCGACAGCCACCGCAAGGCCACCCTGCAGGGTGTGCGAGTCCTTGCGTGGCCCCTCGGGTGAGGGACCCCGGCCCCGCGCCCCTCCCAGGCCCCGCGCCGGCGGCACTCACAGCTCGGTGCATGTTGGACATCGGCGCAGCCCGGCGGATTCCAGAGCAGAGCTAAAAGAGGAGAGCCATCAGACGGCCTTTCTCAGCACTGGTTGCACAGCATACAAGATCATGTTTTGATTACAAAAGCCTCGTCTGGGCTCACAGCCAAGAGCACTGGCTGCCTAATATACCAAGCACAGACAGGGTTTGGAGTGCCTGTGTCCTCCTCTCCAATCTCACTCTCTTTTTAAAAGAAACACTCCCCCTTTTCCCCCCTCCTGACTCCTTTTAACTTCCTGATGCCACAAGCCCTTGTTCAAAGTGGGAAAAGCCGGGCGAACAATGTGGGATGGCTCAGGCAAACAGCTTGGCTTGGCTGCGTGGCCATTCACGGGGTCGTTGTTTGTTATGCATGGCTGGCTGCGCGCCTGGCGGGTGGCGAATATCTGGGGTCCTGCACGTCTTGTGAGCGCCAGTGTGTGCACGAGCCTTCCCTGGAAAACAGGGCTCAGACTTGCCTTTTTCTGTTTAATTTCAGCATTCTCCAGGAATGATTTCTCTGCTGTTAAACCGGGCCCGTCCTTCAGGAGGGAGCAGAGGAGTGCTGTGGGGTGGGCATCACCAGCTGGCACGATGCAGGAAGCACACAGCCAAAGGAGAGGGACCCTCCTAAGTCCCTGTCTGAAAGCTGCCGAAATCACCCCCAGAAGAGTCCCAGTAGCAGGGGGGCTTTGGGGGAACAGCATTCAGCTGCTGGGACTTGGGTTGTCACGTGAACCCTTGTCTCACCATAGAATGTCCTGAGTTGGAAGGGACCCACAAGGATCACTCAGGTCCCATTCCTGGCCCTGCTCAGCCCCAACAATCCCACCCTGTGCCTGAGAGCATTGTCTAAATGCTCCTTGAGCTCTGGTAGCCTTGGGGCCATGACCGCTGTCCTGGGGAGCCTGTTCAGTGCCTGACCACCCTCTGGGGGAAGAACCTTTTCCTGAGATCCAACCTAACCCTGCCCTGGCAGAGCTCCAGCCATTCCCTGAGGTCCTGACACTGGTCACCAGAGCAGAGTTTGGTGCTGCCCCTCCACTGAACCTCGGGAGGAGCTGCAGACAGCCACGAGCTCTGCCCTCAGTCTCCTCCAGGCTGAACAAACCAAGTGACCTCAGCTGTGTGTCCTGGCCGTGTGCTGCTCCTCCCTCAGTGCACACTGGCTGCCCTTTCTCTCAGTCCTGAGGAACCCAGATCGAGAGAGAGGCCAACAGGAGATGAAAGCACACCAGGGAAGGTCTTGTCACCCAAGGACTGGTGCACACCCCAACCTGAATGTGGGCCCTGCTATGTTCACATGTTAAACAACCCAAGGAAGCCCACTGCAGGTACTTGTCCTCTCTAACACCTTTGAGCAGGTCATCTGCTCACAAAATCCAAGAAGTCTGGCCAGAAACCCAGAGTGGTTCAAGGGAAACTTGCAAAAGACTTTGCAGAACTTGGAGTCTGGTTCCTCCTCTGTGCATGACTCAGGCCGTTGGAGATCAGGGCTAAGGCACTAAGGAGCTGGAAGCACGGCTTAGTACAAGCACTTGGAGGGACAGACTGACCCATATTAATTAGTAGCTACTTAAATGATGAAAGAAAATTGAAACCATTTCCAAGGCAGTGCCCCTGGATTCAGGCTTGATGAAGGAAATGAAGACTGCTGTGTGTGGAAAACTGGGAAAAAGACACAAGAGCTTTGCTAGAGCCCAAGTCCTTGTCAGGAGGTTTGTGATGGACACAGCAGTGCAGGAAGTGCAGAGTCATGAGGAGCTTTTCCTTGTCCTGGGAACACAGGGTTTGACTTTGACATAGTCCCTTGTGAGGGTGGAGTGATGTCCCACTTTTTCTGGGCTGGTGGCAGGGACAAGGTCAGCCCTGGGAGATGCTGCTGGGCTGAGTCAGGAAGTCAGCGTTCATGAGAACACTTTGCCCATTATCCTGTCAGTGTGGTGGCCACGCTCCTGGCCTCGGGGAGTCTGCACATGCTGCCAACACCTGGTCCAGGTTAAAGCTGAGACCATTATCCCAAAGTCCAAGGCCAGGTTCTGTGCACAGTGCAGGGGGAACAGCACGTGCAGGGTCCGCTGTGCTGCCCACAGACCCCAGTAGCTGAGGAGGGCCCTGTCAGGCCCAAGTTGTGAAGGCTTAAGCCAAGTGCTCACAAGGAGCTTCTCCAGGCCTCACAGCCATGGCATCCTATGCCCCTGCCATGATCAGCAGGGTGGCCAAGCTCTTCCAGCAATGAGCAGTCCATGAGCAGGCAGGAAGATCCCTAAAATACCTCTGCCTTTAGTGATGTCCCTGGAGAGCTGCAGTTCCCTCTAGGGCAGCGTCGGCTGCTCCTTCCCTCAACACAAAGAGCTGACATGTCTCAGCTGTCCTTTACCATGTCTGAGTGGCACAAATGACAAGAATCTATTTCTGTATCATCATCTGAGATCAGTGAGAAGATGAACCCTCAGTGAACACGACGGACACGGAAACCCAGGGGCAAAAGGGCCCAGCCAAGGGAGTGGCATCTGGGGCAAAACAAGCTGGTTTGGGGACATGTTTGTGCCCTTGGGACTGTCACAGGAGAAAGCAGAGAAAGCAGAACCCTGCTGAGATTTGTGGGGTTATGTATATGCACACACATTTGATTATTCCTGGTGCCATGGCCAGGAAGGGCTGCAGTAACACCACGGCTGTCCCCAGCTTGGAGGCTTGTCAAAAACTGTCGAAACCCCTGGTTTGCTCTGAAGTGCAGTGTCAACCCCAAGATTGTGCCTATCTCAGGACTCACTGAATCCTGTTCACACGGTCCCCCCCACCTCGGTGGCTGCAGCACACCAGTCCTGCTCTCTCAGGCCGTTGGTGGCACCATTTCCCACATGCAGCAGTTTGACAGAGTCCCTCAGACAGCGAGGGTATCCTGCAACCTCGTGCAACAGTGAGGATATCTGGAGAAACCAGCCTCAGTACTCAGAGACTTGTTCACCACCTCTGCAGTTCATCCCTTTATTCTTTAAAATCCCAAAAGACCTTTCACAGGCAGGATGGCCTTACTCTGGGCTCCTGGTGCCACCTCTGAAGCTGCTCAGCACAGAAGCCGTGGGGCACACCCAGGGTGGCTCTGCAGTTTCTGCTTCAGGGAAAGGGGATGTGCCAGCTCCTGCTGACCATGGGCAGCCCCTGAAGGAGCAGTCCCTGGGGTGGACAGCAGCTCACCTTCAGGAAAGCCTGGAAGCTGAAGGAATTAAGAGGATATAAAGGGGTTTTTGCTGCATTGCCCTGCTGTGGCTGTGCTGCACAGGGGCCTGGCTCACTGTCTCTAATTGCAGCTGCCTACTTGGAGGGCAAAGCTTGCCCGCTCGGGACAAAGTTTGCTGGAGATTTTTCTGGGGCAAAGGAAGGAAGCATTTTGTGCTCATGACAGTGAAATAGTCCCTTTCTCTAACTGTGCAGCACAGCCTCTCCCTTTCAGAGTCAGCATGAAGAACCATTCCCACAGGAGTCTGGCCTCTCCCCGCTCCAGGACAGTGCTCAGCTCTGGCAGAAAGTTTTGCCCCACGTTTTAACAGCAAGACTTGTTTCTTCTCTGTCTCTCTGCCTTACACAAAGGCTGAAGACAAGAAACTGATTCTTCAAAAAACCCAAACCTGCCTGCCCTGAGAAGCATTCCTGGCAAACCCTCCCTCCTTTTCCTTTTGCACTACGTGAAACTCCTTCAGAGCCACTCAGTCCCACGCTGCCACTTTCCCCAAGTGCACTTCACCCAGCTTCATCCTGGCTCCTCTCCATTTTTTGCAGGACCGCTGTCGAGTCGACAGATGGCACTCGGGAACTGCCGGGAGGAGCCGGGAGCAGCTGCCAGGAGCCCACTGGAGGAGCCGAGTTCTGGTTGGTCTTACCTCGGGTGTCGGGACTGCCGTAAAGCCACCGGGCCGAGTGTCAGAGCCGCTCCCGCGCACGGCTGCTGTGCAGCGACGGACTCAGACCTGCCCGAGGGCCCCGAGCCGAACCGGCAATGCCCCTCCAGGCCTGATAGAGGGAGGGATGGGAACACGATGTATCAAAGGAGAGTTCCCAGCAGCCCGGAGGCATCTTTCCTATCGAACACAGAGCAAACTTCCCCACAATTAACCCATTCATCCCTCCTTCCCTCGCCTCCCCAGCTCTGGTCCTTCGCCAGATGCACTGCGGGATAAAAACGCTGGAGGTGTTTCCTCCAGCCAGGAGAAAGGTCAGCATATTCCCTAGACTGGGAGGAGGGACCAGCCAGGGATGGTAAATGGGCTTTAGCTGGAGAGGCTCATGGCCATCAGAGGACTGCTGAGACATTAATTTTTAAATGGATCAATACACAATTAAAATGAAAACTACCAAAGACAGTTAAAGGATTCAATGGCAGTTTGGTCCTGCTCAAAAGCAGTGGGGTATATCATAGCTGCCTGTTGGTACTTCCCGGAGGGATACCAAGCATAGGACAGGAACAGCTCAGGATGTGCAGAGCAGCCCTCTTCCCAAGAGGCACAAGTCTGTCCCCTCTTTTCCCCCTCCCTGTGCATCATCCCAACCTATAGGTTCCTGCCCAAGCCCTGTGGGTGAGAGCTGTGCCTACCCACGTTTAATGCCACCTCGAATAACTCATGATCTCATCAGTTCTCTTGGTATTTTCTGCTCCTGAAAACTTGTCATTCCAGTGTAAGGTCTCTGAAGTGGTCATAGGCTGAGCAAATGAAAAAGGATCAGTCCTCTTAGTTCTTCCCACTTCCAGACATGCACAGCAGGGCCAATACAGGTTTGTTGACCCTGTTTGCTACCCAGCCTTCAGATGTAGGACACAGGACCCAGCCTTGGGAGGGTGCTGGGCTGTGGAAAGTGGCCGGGACAGCCAGTCCGGCAGGTTTTTTTCATCTTTTATGTAGTCCTTGGGGAAAGGATGGAGAGCTGCAGACAGCAACTGGTCTGCCCTGTCATCAGCAGCGGCCCAGGGAGGTTCCCCATTCCAGCCCATGGCTCCAGCCCTGATCTAGGAGGACATGGAGAGCCCAGTGGCCTGTCACTTGTAGCTCCCAAGCTGCAAATGAGCACGTCAGGAGCCAGCTTACTCTTGACACGGTCACGTGCCTTTTGTGAACTTCCAAAAGTCACGTCTGCTTTGGGGCTACGCGGGTGGTAGTGACCCACTTGGAGTCTGATGCAAGAAGTGGCAAATTGGGTGCCTCTCATCCCAACCAAGCTCCACTGAAGCCTTAACGAGCCACCTCACTTCCCTTTGCCAGCAGAACTCAAAGCAAGCTCCAGAGACCAACCTCGGCTCCAGGGTCTGAACTGCACCCAGGGCTCTCCGTGGGCTCCAGCGCCGCCACCTCGCACGGATGCTGCATGGATTCGGGCTGGGCTCCGCGGGAATCCGGCTCTTCCTGTGCCAGGGTCAGGGTGAGGAGCTGCCTGGGAGCACAAACCCAGGCAAAGGGGAAGGGCCAGCCTGCGAGAGGCTCAGAGGCGCCTGGGAAGGGAGGAGATGAACAGGGGAGTCAAGGTGGTAATTAAATATTAAAGGCCCCGTTCCACAGTAATTAGTCCTTGGGTGGAGGGAGACACTTGCTGGGCTGTGCCTGGCTGCTGAGAGCTCCACTCAAGTAACAGAAAACTCCTGAAAGTGCCAATAATCCCTGCTCCAGCAGGAGGGAAATCAGGATTCAAGAGGGTGGGTTAAAACCCGGCTGGAGAACTGATCCTTCTCCCAGCTCCGGTCAGAATTTGAGCCTTTGGCCTTATTTCAACCCTTGCACAAGCTGAGGAGGCTCAGCCTGGGATAAATTTATATCACATTGATATCACTGAGGTCCAAGAGGAGCCCACACAATTACTCTGGGGATGTTTCCCAACAGGACACGTTGCATCAAACACTGAAACCCCCCTGCAAAACACCTGGGGAGCCATCATATGTGCTCATCCTGTTCTCTGTTTTGCCTGGGCATCCCCAGGTCCCCATGGGAGCTCCTGAGCCAAGTGACTCTCCATTAGGAATGTGGGTATTTTCTTGGACCTTCTGAGTTGGTCCTTGCAGTGCATCCAAGCTCAGGGCTGGGGGCACTGTGCAGCCCCAACACATGGGATTAGGGTGGGCTGAAACACAGGGTTTAGAATTGGGTTCGTAAGAAGGAAAAATTCCATTTTCTTTCTCCCTGGAATACTGCATTTCCTTCAGTACCTTCAGAAGGAATTGCTTAAATAACACCCTTCCTTTGCCCTGTTGTTATTTAAACATTTTGATGAGAAAAGTTTGGAACAAGCATTTAAAAACACCTTTTTCTGGAAGCACCAGCTGAAATACTTTGAGCATTTGTGAAGCTCAGTTTCTAACCAAAAAAAAAGCAGAAACATTCCAACAATTAGAGAGATGGAACCTCCCCACTGCACTCATCTACCTGCTCTTCAGCCAAAACAACTGCTTTTCATCCCCCCATGGCTCTGATCCTCCCGAAATGGGGCATTTCAGCCAATATGCTCTCCAGTATGCCAACTGGGCCACCCCTGGATGACACCAACACACTGGCATTGATGCCACTGGGACAGGAGAGAGATGGATTGGGGCTGGGCTGGTATCAGCTGCTGCCTGTGTCCTGTCCAGGAGGCTCAGCAGGCTCAGGGAGTTGCTGGTGCCAGCAGCACTAAGAAGCTTAGGGGAGGAAGGTTAACAGGAGCTGAGCTCTGATGAGCAATTAAAACAATCAGGAATGTGGCTGTCAGCTCAGCGCCGCCAGGGTGGGATGGCTCCGTCCTTTTTAGGATCTGCCAACTCTGCACAGGCAGGAGGAGCTTCTCCTGGCAGAGAGGAAGACAAGACTGTAACATTCCTATTTTGAAGGTCTTGTAGTAAAGCTTCGATTCGCCAAGATAAAGAAGGACACAATAAGGCTGGAAAATGAAAAGCTCTTCCCATGTGAGATCCGCCTGGCTGGCACCACTGGTCTTTCATCTGATTTTCTTTTCCTTGCCATGGACTGACTCAAACAGGCTGAGGCTTTCTCTTGTCCTTAAATGTTGGCGCTGCCCTAACACCCCACATGAGGAAGGGGAGGGCAGGAGCCCCTTAAACAAGCCTTGGCACAGCAGATCGAGCAGGGCTGGGCAGGAGGGCAGCCAGGTAAGTTCTCCCTGGGGCTCCCAGGAAAACGTCCCTCCTCAACAATGGGATCAACGAGGCTGAGTCTCCCGGTAACTGATACCCCCACTGTGTTTGCCAAGTACTGATAACACAGCTCAGATCAGCTCCAACAGTGCCAGATGAAACCTGGGAGCCGGCAGCACTTGTAAACTCCCAGGAGGAATCGGGCTAAGGAAGCAGGACAGCTCCGGGACCTCCAGGGGGAGAGGGAGGGCCGGAGCCGTGTGCGGTGGGAAGCCTCACATGCTGCCTTTGAAGGAGGAAGGCAGAGACTTCTGTCTGCTGACATAGATGGTATGTGAAGTAGGGGATGTAAGTCTCCAAGGACATCTCCACCTCCATCTAACAATAATTCAGGCAGTTGGAGGGTTTTACAAGATTTTCTTTCCCCACTGGGGAAATGTCACTTCAACTAAAGAGACTTTTTCACATGAAAAGCCCTGTGCCAGCAAATCTTCTGTTTAAAAGAAATTAGTATTCTCAAATCTGGGAGCTGTGGAGCTGTTTGTGTTGCCCAAACAAAGCTCCCAGGCCCCCAGAGAGCAGGACTGTGCTCATCTCTCACCCACGGGCTCCTCAGCATCGGCCCAAACCCGCTTTTGTGCACAGCTGTGTCACTGCACAGCTCAGAGACCCAAGGTACAGCCAGCAAATGGAGCATCCTGCTGTACTCCCGTCACATTTATTAATGGCCCATCCTTCTGGGATGAAACCTGGGTGCCTGACGCTCCCTGACCTCCAGCATTCCCTTGTCAGCAACAATTCACCTGTACAGAGAGGGATTAGTGTGACCATGCCAGGGCTTTCCTTAAGACTCAGCCCCTCCCAGATAAGTGGCCCCACAATTTTATTCATTTCTAGGATTTAAAAAGAGGGTGTTTGCCCCATTTAATGCATTACCATGGCCAGATCTCCTCCCCTATACTCCATAGACACAGCATTTCAGTGCTAGGCTGTAGTGTGCTGGGAGACACTTGGGCATTGTGTATTTTGCAGAATTAACCTTGAAATGGGGGTCTCATGTGAACTGTGGGAGCCTGTGAGAGGTGATGGCTGAGTCTGTGGTGTTCCACACGAGTATCCAGCCAAACCCTGGCAGGACCACTCTGGGCAGGCTTGGTTGCAACATCCCCAGTTCCACTAAAAGTCAGCTGTGAGTTTCCAGCCTTGCTGAAGCTGTGAAGGTACTGCAACAGGCACAGCCAGTCAAGGTGTGTCACATACGCCAGTGTCTTCTCTGGCCTTCCCCAGGCTGGGAATGTATGTCCCAGATCCTGCTATGAAGAATATTTGCGTGCAAGGCGTGAATTAGTCTGGGGTATCTCAGGCTGCTCGGAGCTCGCTGGCTCGCTGTCAGTCACGCTGGGAAATGGTGTGAACATATGGGCTGCTCCAGAGCCAATGTGGCTGCGCTCCCAGCACACGGCACCACGAAAAATGGGACAGTGGAGCTACAGTGAGACTCTCCCTGCCAAGCAAAGCTGAATTGGGTCTCTATGGGCCTCCTGCCCCTTCAAACACACAGCAAACTCAGCACATCTCCTGTTGGCTTCAGTTCGCAATGTGCTGGTGCCCAAAAACACAACTGCCATGGGCCTGGAACCTTCCCAGACCATGGTGTTGTGTCAGCAGCTACTCAGAGGTTTGCAGTGCTGCAGGAGCCTCACAGAACCCCGAGAAGGAGAGAAGGGCCCTGCCTGGACCCCTCTGTCCTGTGCAGTGTGTGGCCCGTGCTCTAGCACACACCCTGAGCAGAAACAATGACTGGCTATCAAAACTGCCCCGGGAACCTGATTCATGAGTCCCTTTCAGTCTCATGCCTTATTCTGGTGCATACTGGTGGAGACAGACAACTGCACCAATTTTGGAAGGGGACAGCTTCTCCAATCCCATCCTGGCATTCAAACCACGACTAAAGCACTTTGTAGCTCTAAATTACCCCTCCAGATGCTGCAGAAGGTGGGCACCTGTCAAATAACCTCTGCCCAGTGAAGGTGACTGGGGCTCAGTTTGCCAACACAGCACCAGCCACGGAGCTGTTCTCCAGCTAAGAAGCAATTTCCCAGCCCAGACGACAGGAGGTTTGTGCAGCAGGAGCAGCCAGGACTGCTGCTGTCCCCATGGACACCTTCCAGCGTGGGAGGTGCCTGGCACACCGTCACTGGCTTGGAGCAGCAGAAATACCCTGGCTATTTCCCTGCTCCAGTGAGCAGTGACAGGGTTCAGAGCTGGCTGCAGAGCCACGAGCCATTGCACAGTGCCTGGAAACCAGCAGGCTGCTGCAATCCGAGGCAGCTGCGCAGTGAGCCCCAGCCTTGCCCTGGCCACGGTGACTCCGAGGGCTTGGGAGAAAATCATGGTATGGGCGATTTTACACTGTCCAAAATGTCCTGGTGGTGCCACCACTGCAAGCTGCCAGCTTTGAGTGTGAGATGCAGGGTAGCACTGCCTGCAGCAGCAGAGGGAGGAATGGATCCCCCATCCGGAGACTGATCTGGAGATCTCTGCCTCCATCCTGCTGACTCACCCATTGTGGTTTGCCAGGTGCTCTGGAAGAAAACATTCCTCTGGATGAAGGATGGTCTCAGCTTGAAGGAATTGTCTTGTGGACAGCATTTCTGTTCCTAAAACAGCTTGAGAACCCCATTTGCTTGTCCTTCCTGCTCACTCTTGTTTGTTTTTTTTGATTTTTGTAAGGGGATAAAATCTTGTCTCCCCTAGAACAGTACTGAGATCTGCTTCACCAGTCTCAAAGTGGGCCAGCACAGAGAGGTCAGAGAGTGGCAGCATTTGAGTTGTCAGCACACTGGGGACAGCTCCTCTGCTGCTGCACTGCAGGGCACGAGCCAAGCAGGTTTGGAAGAAAGGGACTCCCGGATTCCCGGAGTTGGGCCACCACAGCCACTCCCTCCCAGCACCGCCACAGGTGGGCGTGAGCCCAGGCAGCAGGTCCAGGTGAAGGTCCAGCTGGAGCTGGGAGGGCCCTGTCTTGTGACAGTGGCAGTGGAGGTGAACTGATCCAAGCCCAAAGAGCCGATGGCAAGTGTCAGCCCTAGCAAGAGACTGCCCAGCAGTGCAAGCCCAGGGCTGCCCCACTCCAGTGCCTGCCCTGCCCTGCCCTACGTGAGCCAGACACCACAGGGTGGGAAATGCTGAGCTGTGTAACCAGAGCCAGGACATCCTGAACAGAGACAAATTCTGCTCAGGGAAATGCTGAGTTACGGGGAAGGAAAGCAAATTGTGCTCAAAGTACCGTGGTAAGATAGGGCACCGTGAAATGAGCCACGCTGAACTGTGACCAGTGCAAAGCAAATCCATTGGGAACTGCTCTTGGTCACGTCTGCCAGCCCGTGAAATGAAATCCTTATTCTGCCTCCTTTGACTGCTTTAAGGATATGCCCAGATTGTACTCCTAAAATTAGCTTATATTCCTGGAGCCTTGTTACTGACTGTAGTGGGAGAGGAAGGCACCTCAGACTGGGGGGACTTTGCACACACACAGCAAGGGAAGTGCCGTGTTCACTTCTGACTCAAGCTTCTCTCAAAGCAGGGGAATGCTGCAGAGCAGGGTTTTGCGTTTTGCTTGTGGAAGAAATGCAAGTGGGTGGTGAGCAGGAGAGCTGGGAGAAGCAGTAAAGGGCTTTTGCAGCACAGCAGCTTCCTAAACCTGCCTCAGCCCTCAGCCGCCTCTCGCACCACCTCCAGTGCACCCGTGTGCCCTTCACCTGTTCCCTCTCCCTTCCTCTTTTCCCCTTTGTCTGCTCAGCAGCACTTTTGTCTTTTCCACCCATTACTGTCTGTCTTTTTTT
>NW_020884943.1:692381-715334 GCF_003945725.1 Corapipo altera
GGAGGCCGCGCCCGCCACCCCGGCCCGGGAGCCGCGGCCCGAGGGGACGCGCCGCGGCCGCGGCCCCGCCTCGCCCAGGTAGGAGCTGCGTGGCCGGGACGGGGGCGCGGAGCCGCTGCCCCGGCGGGTGGGAGCTGCCGCCGCGGCCGGCTCTGTGGGTGGGAGGTGGTCGGTGCCAGCGGGGTTTTCCTGGGTGCGGGGATCCCCAGCCCCACCGAGGCGTGTCCCGCAGGCAGAGCCCCTCGCTGCCCGCCCGCGGTCCGGGCTCTGGCGGTGTGTGCGCTGCCCAACCGGGGCCCTTGTTGCTCCTGCCCGGGGCCAGGAACGCCATGAGAAGCCAACCCCGCCGGCGGGGCTTCCCGGCTTGGCCTCCCGGGCACGTTTCTATCCTGCAACATGGTGAGCCCTCCCCTCCCTTCCGCAGCAACGGGAGAGCTATTGTTGGGAAGTGCAGCGTCTCAGACAGAGCCTCACTGCACGGTGGGCAAACATGGGGTTCACTCCAAAGATCTCCCCCATAAAGCCCCACAGCCCTGTGCCATATGCTCCCTGACCTGGTGCCTGTAGACAGGTTGGCAGCCGCAGTTTCACCCTGCTGCTCACGCAGGGTTCGCTCTCTGGTCCCCACCCTCTGCCCTAGCCAAGGCTCTTCATCATCAATGCTCAACTCATCACCAGAAAAACACAGCTGGCAGAAAACACCACCTTCCTCCCGGCCTGCTTCAGACTGGGACAGCAAGGTGGGGCTTTCTTTTCCTTTCCCTTTTCATTTCACTCCTTTTTTCTCCAAAACGTGATTTTTCCCATGCAGCCAGAGCTGTTCTGGCACTGAAGGCTGGGTGGGGACCTCGAGCCCTCTGTGCCTGGCTCTATCCCAGCACACACACCTGTACCCACAGCAGCAGAAGCTGCCTGGGGTAAAGGTAAGGCAGTTCACACGAGTCAATGGAAAGGATTGTAAAACTAAACTTTTCCTGGCAGACTACGTGGGAAGTGGAGTTTTGCAGCCTCATTAATTTTTCATGATGATTTAACATACTCAGGAGTCTCATTAACAAAAAGACTGCAGGTCTTCTCAAGGATACACACATGATCCTGCTGCTAGACTGAGAAAGCCAAACAGCAACTCCCCAGGAATTGCTCAGTGCACAAGGATTTGCCGCAGCCGAAGGAGGAGACGGATTGCTCGGGAGTGCCTGTCTCTCTCTCCCTGTCAGCGAGACTGGGAGCTGGATAACGAGGTGACAGTGAAACGCAATGAACCCTTCCCTAATCCCCGGGAAAGGGCGCTCTTATCTCCTCAGAAAACACAAGCGGAAAAAGCTCTTTCTTTCTCGAGAGCTCCACTGCTGTTTTGCTGGTGGTACGTTCAAAGGGAAATTTAAATTCCATTATAAAAGCCCATTCTTAAAAAGTCATTTACAGCTCTCCAGGAAAAAGCCATTAGTCTAGATGGAAGCTGACCTATAGCACACGGGTTTCATTCAGAAAGAATTTATATTTCTTTTTCATTCAGGAAAACTCGTACAGATGACATGCAAACAAAACCTTGCTAGAGTAAGAAAAAAAAGGGAAAAAATAAAACTAGATTTTTTTTTTTGATGAATGAAATTCTGTAATTCTTAATGTCTAATTAAGCAAAGGTTCCTGGGGAAAAAGGCTCTTGCTCTAGGCAAGGTGCAGACTCCTGCCCTTCCTCCCCTTGTTTGTATGCCCCCTTGAGATTCCTCTGTCAGCAGGAGAAGTTGTAGTTTGACTCAGGCATCAGACAGCTCCATTCACTAGGTAGGTGTTTCCCATCTTTCATATGCAAAGTGCTGCTTTCCTGATCCTCTCCTTAGTATGCAAAGGAGGAGATGATCTATTAAAAAAAAAGCAGCACTTATAGAAATGGGCTTGGGGACTGAGGGTGGAATTAGCAGCCCGAGAAAGGAGCCATTCCTGCAAAAGGCTGAATATCTTTGGCTCATTTCTCTCTCAAAACCTCATGTGCTTTCCTGCTGTGTGGCTCAGGGGCAGCAAGCCCAGAGAGTGCCAAAAAATGGAGTGGCTTAGGGAAGGGAGGAGGACCCGATGCTGCCACTTCCCTGCCCCGCAAAGTTCCCTCTGCCCCAGCTCGGCTCCGTGTGCTGCAGAGCGAAGCCATCCCGAGGGGAATGTGCTGGGACCAGGCAGCCAACATGGCAGCTTTCCAGCAAACCCTCCTGCTGAGGGGCTGAGGTGGGCAGGCAAAGCCTAAAGCCGGGTCCTGCAGCCACCTCCAGTGGGGCAGAAGGATGCCAGTCCCTGCAGGAGGGAGAGACCCCACGCCAGGGGTGGAGTCATGGCCTTCAGCCCTTGGCTCCTGCCACAGTCCCTGCATCCCACATCCCAGCACTGCTCCACATCCCAGCACTGCTCCACATCCCCGCAGAGCTGGAATGGCAGAAAGCTGGCTCCTCAGAAATCCTGGCCTTACCTTGCCTGGATCCTTGTGGGAAGAAGCTCCAGTCCTTTTGCTGGTTCACCCCAC
The DNA here is from genome assembly GCF_003945725.1 of Corapipo altera. Taxonomy (NCBI): domain Eukaryota; kingdom Metazoa; phylum Chordata; class Aves; order Passeriformes; family Pipridae; genus Corapipo; species Corapipo altera. The sequence goes on from NW_020884943.1 coordinate 694,894, forward strand.
AAGGTAGGCTCCATGTGCCCTGGTACTCGCTCAGAGAAGCACTGCTGCACTCAGAGTGACTCGGGCAGGCCCATAAATTGGATTATTGTTCTGTCTAGACATCCCAGGGGAAGAGACGGGGAAGCAAATAGCGTGAGAAACACAACTCACTGCTGTGGGTAACAGGAGCAGTTAACCCCAGTGTGTACCTTTCCCTCCACCTCCTCATTCCCTCCTTTCCCAACATCTCTCTGGTTGCATCCAGCTGAGCCTGGAGAAGAAAACAGAGGCCGTCAGCTGCCTCTGTAGGCTTTTCTGTGGCTGAGACACCATTTCTGCCCCCTTAGACCCAAAGATATCAAATATCTGACACAGCCCATGAATGTTCAAAGTCTTTGTCAGTGCCAGCATGGCAAGCAGAGTCTGGTGTGGGGCTCTGCCCTCCCCTCCTCATGCCTGACAGCAAACAGATATCAGAATCCCCCCCCCCGAAACATTTCTCCAGCACAGTTCAGGGTCCTGAGGGCCCGGAAAGGTAACAGTGACATGGTTGGAGGCAAAGAAGAACCAGCCCACATGTCTGGTGCAGAGCTCAGCCGACCAAAGGTTAAGCTCAGCAGCACTACGGTTAATTGGGAGAGCAGCACGTGGAGACTCGACCTCTGCAGAGCTGCCAGCAGTGATTATCCCAACCCATCATTATTTGCCAGCTCCAGGTTTCCCTGGAGATTGTGGATAACCAAGGTCACATCGTCATGGAACTGGAGAGGGTTGAGCATAAGGGAATTCAGATCTGGAGGGTGATTGACAGATCTAATTGTTTAGTCTGAAAAGGAGATAATGAAGAGGAGTCACGAGTGAATGATCCAAAGTGGCCAGAGTTATCCCAGAATCTGGAGTCACTGAGGAGGCCAGGGATCGAGTTAAGAGACAAGGTGTGGGGGAAGAGTGGAACTTGACAGTGTTTCACAGCAAAGATGGCAAACAAGGAGAGTGGGATTTCACGGGAAATATTAGACTCAAAGCTACCAATGTCTGTGCAGAAAACCTGGAGGCAATCTGTGATATTCAAGACTTTGGCATCTGCTTTCCCCACTGGCGAAAGGTTTTGTAGCTCAGGTGCTTTTGGAGGGGGAATTTTTCATTGTATGGCCTCCGTGCCTCTCCCTGACCACCTTCAAAGGGTATTCTTTGAAAGCCTTTCTGTTCTGTCCAGTGTTACATATTCACCCTCAGATAAGGCAGACAGACCAATTTAGTCCCAGATTCCAGGGCAGATCCAGCAGTTTCAAGGAAAGGAAATTTTGCTTTTGCTTTGAAAAAAAAGAACAAAAATATTGTATAGGTGTGGAACACCAAAACACAAGCTGTCAGTGCAGCAGCATCTCCGTGAATTATTATGCACTGTAGGAGAGCATCACCTATTTAAAGTGTAAAGAAATCAGGAATTGCAACAGAATCAAGGTAAAGAGTAACTCAGAGGCATCAAAAAGGGAGTGAGAAAAGGTCTAGACCTTGCCAAAGCATAACACTACCATGCCATCAACTCCCTGATGAAAATTCCCTGTAGTACAAAACTACAAACCCCAACCAAGTCACTGACACCTGGGAAGATGAGGTGATTTACAATTTAGGCTTGAGAGTGGCTCGAGGGACCCTCCAGGCCAGCTCTCCCAAACCACCTCTGCCCCTGCAGCTCCCCAGAGCTGTGGGGTTTGTGGTGTTTAGCACCTCCCCGTCAGGTTGGCTCCAGAATTCGTACAGCAGGGCAACAACTAATAAAAGATGTAATGTTATTTGTTGGCTACCACAAACCCTAATCTTCCCTTGGCCTCTGTGCACTGCTCCTGCCCTGTGCTGCACCTGAATCCTCCCCGTGCAGGGCCTGCTCTGAAGAGGCTGTAACAACCCCAGACAAGACTTCAGGTTACATCTCCTGAGCAGCTCTGCTGGCATTGCATTTGTAATCTCATGTCTGACAAGTTCTGCTCTAAAGCACCTTTACACAGAGCTCTAACACCAATCACACACTTGAAAGGCCAGGCAATCCTGCCACTAATCCACCTGGGACAGGACAGCAAGGACTTCAAGGCCATTGTTGATGTTATTTGACAAGTTCTGTGGGTGGACTGGGATATCACTGGCACAGTCTGTTCAGGAGCTCCTGCCTCTGGCTGTGCTGAACCAGCCCAAGCCTCACCAGCACTCTGGGCTGCAGAGCAGAGGCACTCGAGCTCTGCAAGTGCTGAGACAAACTTATCTCGACCTTATCTCACTGAGCTCTGCTGGTTTTCTGGCACCTGCTTCAGCACAAAGCTGACTTCTTTCAAGCCACTTTGCATTTGCACATCAGTCATGGCTCCTGAAGTCAGTGTCATTGCAAGGAGGCCCCATGAACGTGCTGTAACTGCTGCAGCTGCTTTCTGGCTTAGAAACTAAAATTACCACTGGACAGGGTCTGATCCCTCGGGGTTTCGTTGCTACTGGTCCCTGGGCTGGTACAGTCTGCAAGTAAAGCTGAGTGTGATGCCTGTGCCACGAGTCTCCACACCAGCACTGTTACTGCTACCACAAACATCACTCTGCTGTAATGATTTTAATGAAATAAGCCCTTTTGTACAATCATGAAATACAGATTATCAGTGTTGATAAACTCAATTGATGTTGCACAGTACATAGCACAGGCTGCCAAGGCCAATATTGTCCTGCTTTCAGGAAGAAATAGGAATTTTCAAGCAATACTGAGCTAATACTGTTCTTCAAATCCTTTTGTTATTAAACTTGGGTACAATTCCAGAGACCTTAAGTGCTAGAATTCTGTCTTTTTCCATGGCTGTGTGAAAAAGAAACGAGAGGGACTCTGCAAGTTTTACAAAACATTCCTTCCCCAACTTTTTACCTTCTTTTTTTCCCACATCACATCAGGTGCCTCAGGCTAAAAGTTCATCTCACTGCAGTCCTGCTCCAGCCCTCATAATTCTTCGATGACTTGAGACACTTTGTGGTTCTGGCTGGCCCAAACTGTTCATCCTATTTAATCCTCGAGGCCAGACACTGTAGTGAGACACATAATTCAGCTGTAGAGACCATGGCACGTGCTCTGAACAAGGACCAGGACTGCTGGTGTTTGCATCCGTTGAGACAGCAATTCCTGAGGCATCTGCAGGGGGGCAGAGGGACCTCAGTCTATGGTGTGTGAAGGGGTTTTTGGTGTCACACAGATTAAGCAGTCCTTCAAAGTATTAGTCAAACTTTCTCTAAGCAAAACCTCTCAGGCTCCACAAATCAAGAACTATAAGAATGCAATAATGTTTTAAATTCCTTGGAGAAAACAAAGTATATGTTGCAGAGACCTCATTACTTGGGAACTGGAGCCTCCAAATGTTTTGTCTCAGTAAACTGAGTATCCTGAGGAAAGTCAAGTTTCAAAAGATCTTTAGAGATCCCAGTCCACCCCCTTCCTACAAGGCAAGACCCATAAATTCAGTTGCTATCATCCCTGGGACATGTGTACAAAATGTTCCTGAAGAGCCCAGTGGAGCCTGCAGGACATGGGAGCCATCAGGGAATGTGCCAGGCTGGAGGCTGAAGCCCCTGTTACAGTCACATGCACCGGGTTCACTGCTGGGCTGTGTCAGTGCCAGGGATGACTCACTCTCCTGCTGTCCCGACGTGGAGCAGCGCCAGTCCTTCTGCAGAGCAATCACACTAATTAATCCTCCCAGGAAGCACAGATAATTGAGTGGCTTCTTCACATGCAGATTCCTTTGGTTTGTGTCCCCAGGGCTCTGTAATCCCTCCATGGTCCCGAGTTAGGACCCTGCCATTATCACCAGTCAGCATGTTCCGCCCCCTCCCACAGTGAAACGTCTCAGAGAATTGTTTGGGGGTATTACCCAATGTCCCAAACTTTTGGAGCAACACACACAAAGATGTGATGGATTCCAGGATTCTCCATCACCTGGGATCCCTGAGTGAGTCACGGATGTCTTCATAAAAAGCTTAATGCAGCTCAGCCCTGAGGCTGGCTCAGTACAGCACACGGTGGGTGAGGTTTGACATTTGTGTTCCGTGGGAGGGCTGTGAGAGTCTCCAGCTCTCAGGATGCAGCCTTTCAGCCTCCCGCTCTTTTACCTTCCCTTCATTTCTCTCACAGAGAAAAACAAAATACAGGACCTTGCCAGACCTGCCTTGCCATGCCGGAGATCGGGAACGCTGAGCTCAGCTACAGCGGCACTTCCTGGGAAAGAATCTGCCCAGTCCATCACTGCCCCGTCCCCGCATCCCCCAGGCTGGGGGGGGACACCCTGCCCTCCTCCAGCCACACGCTTGGGCCAGTCTCCACCCAGTCCAACGGCCAGGTGCCATCGAGCTCCCAGGACTTGCAGCAGCACCACCTGTACCACCCCTGCAGCCAGGAGGAACCCCAGGGCAGCTACGGCCTGCCCTCGCTCCCTGGGCACGGCGAGAGGCCCGTGCTGTGCTCCCACCTTTCCAGCGGGGAGCCCGTGCCAGATTCCCACCACGAGGCCTCAGAAACGCCCTGGAAACAGTGGTCCCCCGGGCAGCGGCGGCCGGTGCAGCATCACGTTGTCACAGTCAGGTAAGAGGCACGTGGAGAGAGGCTCCAAAAGCACCTCCCGGACTAGGAGGTGGGAAGCGGGAGGGATGAGCAGGGTCTGAGTGAGGAGGCACCAAACATGGGTTTGCTCTTCACCTGGGGGCAGCAGCTGCCCCAAAAGGCACAGAGGGATCCAGTCTGCTCTCTGCCTCTGCAGTGGGTGTACACAGAGCTGCCATTTCCACAGCAGGGACAGCAGGGATTTCCTTCTCAGGGGACTCGCTGGCTAAAGCCAAGGTCACTCGGCTGCTCCCAGGTCACACAGCTGTGATTATGCCCATCTTCTGTGGCCTTTGTATTTTCTCCCATCACACTCCAAGCCACCCAGTTGCCAATCCTTTATCTTGGCAGAGTGATAGGAGCAGAGTTCATTTCTTTTCCTGCCCCTGCAGAAGCTTCTGCCTGTGCTGGAAGGGAGTGGCCGCCGAGGGTAAGCGCTGGCTACAGCTGAGCAGTGAGAGAGACACAAGGGAGAAGATCAGCTGGTTTTGCAGGCTGGGAATCACCAAGGGTGTTTCCGTGACAGAATAGGGCAAACTTCATTTGTAAGCAGAGCTGGGACAATGGCCTGAGATGGACCCTCTGCTCCTCCCAGCCAGCACCATCCTTCCTGTGTCCCTCCTGGAGTCCACCCTTGGCACTAGAGACCGTGAGCCCTTTGCTGCAGCAGCCATAGCCACTGAATCCTGATAAAAGATGGCACAGGATTCCTTCCTTGCCTGTATACAGCACTGCAGGCTTAGGCACAAAAGCCCTTTACAGTCTCATTTTCCAGCCATTAACAGAGGATTTAATTTGCTTGTTTGCAGTGTAGAGCAACTACAGTCGGAGCCTGGATCCTCTTCCTGGATCCTTTTTTGCTCACAGGCTATCAACAAAATTGCCAACCACGTCCTCCATAACAGGTTATTTAAGTAGGAAACACAGCTGGGTTGCAAATCCCTGGCAGCATGTGCAGCACCAGCAGTCAGAAAAGTGATAACATAATAATGCCAGAATGGGGTTTTTAATCCAAGCAAATCTGCTTGAGGAGCTATTGTGAGGGAATTAGCACAGGATGGGCAGCACGCTGCCGGGAAGAGACCTCGCTTTGATAATCTGGGGGGGATTTTGCTTCGCTCCCCTCTCTCTCTCCTGAATCTATAGAGCATTAGTGTGATGAGGGAAACACAGCACACTTATTACACGAGTCACTGAGAGTGACTGTGCCACAGGGAACTCTGCTCCGCTGCTTTTCCATTTCTCCCACTCATAGCAAGGCCAGGAAGGAGGAGCTGCCTCAAGGTCACCAGTTGGCTGCTGGGAGGGAGCAGGGCCATCTGCCCCACGGAGATGCCGGAGTGCAGCAGCACCTTCTCCCAGTTTAAGCAGGAGTGTAGGAGGAGGGTGAGAGGAGAAGGGAGCACTGGCTGTGGGAAGCTCGGCACAGCTACGGAGAGAGGTGGGAGCAGTTCTCTGGAAGCTGTGTTCAGCCCAAAGCCATTCCAGGCCAGGGAATGTTTCAAGGGGACATTTCAGTGGAGACAGAGAGCAGAACAAAAGGTCCTGCAGATATGTGACCCACTGAGGTGCAGCTTTTCTGTCAGAATGCCAGTGGAAAGCTTGTCCTCAGGGATTCATTAACAAACCTTGGATCCCCTGGGGAAGTCTTCTTTATTTCTTTCCTCAGAGCCCTACAAGTAGGAGTGACAAATGCTCCTGTGTGAATAAAATCCTGGTAAAATAATTTTAGCAGCTCCACTGGCCTTCTGCTCCTCTAGCCTGGAAAAATACTGTCTTTGGAGGGGCCTGGGAAACAAATGAGAGCCACCTTTGGGGAAAATCCTTGCCGAGCTGAACAGGATTTAAAAGCTATCTATAAGCATTGCCAGCCCAACTCATGAGATTTAATAAAGAGGTTTGCTTTTGTCAAGACATAACTTAAGAATTCAGCAGGAAAGCACTTAAACCAGACAGATTTTCATGGATAAGAGCTGCACGGAGATTTCTGTGGGATTGCATTGCTAACGTCCAATACACTCTGCGGGGTTTTCTCAGGGGGGCAAAATGAGGAGCCTACATGGCTTCCCACCCTTTTGGATAAAATGGGAGAGCCAGAGGCTCTGTTATTCATTAAACTAATTCACACAGTGCCAGGCCTGTGTCAGCATTGGCTCAGCTTGGTGCTCACAGCCCTGCAAGGGTTAACCTGCTCAGATCAGTGCAGCACTATAATAAATGAACACATCTTTTTTTTTTCTGTCTGCAGACACGACAAAGCTTTCAGGATGCCAAAAAGGTATGTTTAACAGCAAAAGCTTCCTGCCCTTCTACCCTGTGTGATCAGTGCTCTCATACCCTGCTGTCAGAAAGCAGAGTGTTACTGGGGGTGACATCCTGCCAGGCCCAGCTCCAGGGGGGAGGTCACTGCTCCTGGGGCTTCCCACTCCTTGGGAAAATCTCCATTTGCTCCTGAGATCAATTTAACCTGAATTAATGAACAGCAACACTGTCTGGGTAGCTGTTCTTGGGCAGGTGCCTGGCTCTAACCCATCCAGTAACTTTGTAGATATATAGATATAATAATCCTATATATGTGTGTGTGTATGTGTGAGTGTGTATGTATATGTATATATATATATATATATATATATACATGTATGTACATTTATACATGATTAATCCAGCTTGTCCTATCAGATGAGCGATAAGGAGGAGAGCCCAGCCATGAACTAAATTCATCTTTTCAAAAGACAGAGGATTTTAAATACATTTCTCAAAATTAAAACAATTTAATTGCTTTCTACTTCTGTTTAAAAGCTGATTTTGGTTGGGAAGATTTGGATAAGTATCTTCCAGCATCAGACACTGATTCCTTTTCTTTCTTTCTCCTTTTTTTCTGTTAATGTGACATGGAAGCACCCAAAACAGCCTTCAGAAATTAGATACTCTAATGCATAAAGGGCAATTATTGTTCATTTTCAACAGCAAAGACTTCATCTATGAAAACAAATTTGATAAGGCAGTTGTAAATTGAAAAAAATACAAAAAAAAATCAGAAGTCATGTGAAAAGGTGTTTGAAGTGCTTGTGATGATTTCTAAAGGTGAAATAGCTGCAGTGGAGTCAGAGGCAAGAAGAGCAAAAGAGCAGGCAAACAGGAACATTCCACCTCAAATAATGTTCATAAATATTTCACTTCCCTTCACAAATATTTGTGAATTTCAATACCTGAAACCCGGATATTTGTCAATTATTTATCAACAAAGAATTCCTTATATTTCAGAAATACATCAGAACACAGGACTGCCTAGAACCTGCCAAACCTGAGCAGGAACCCATCCTGCTATCTTACATCTCAACACGCATTTTTGAGGAAGACAAAAATCTTGATGCAGTAAAACCTGCACTGGTAAAAAAAAACTGTGGGAGAGTAACTTCCATAGATCATCCTTCATGGGAGACAATTTGCACCAAAATAAAAATAGAGCTTGGGTTGAAAATTTTACCCCAGCTCTTTCAGAATAAAAGTAACTGGAAAAAATAGTTTGACCAGAGGAAGCTGCTTCTCCGGAAGAGTTTTGATGGCATAGAAATGTCACCAAAAATGTGTGAAATGCCATTAAAATTACATATATTGTACTGAATGTGTATGAATTTAGACCAATGTCTAAATATATGAACGTAGACCAATGACAATGGACTTACTTGGGTTATTTGCCTTCAGGGGACTCTTCAGAATAGCCCAAAGACTTCTCAGGGTCCCCAGGCTGGAAATCTGCAGCCCAAACTGTTGCAGCCACCAGCTGACATTGCACAATGGGGGGGGGAAAAGGAAGAAGCTCTTTTTAAATGCAATCTTTGAAGTTAAACATTTAAAGCTTCATTTTGCCCTAGGACACAAGAGCCTGGTTTTTATTATTTTGGATTGAAAAAGCAGGAAAATGCAGCAAGGCAAAATGTAATTACCCGAGTTAATTAGAGCGGCCTGCAAACATCCAATTAGAGGTGTAATATGTTCATTAACAGCTGTACTAGAGCCTCCAAGCCTCGCAATAAATGACTGCTAGAAGCAGAAACCCTGATTTTTTCCTCCCTGTTCCTAACACCTCGTTGGTGGGACAGCAGGCTGGGTGCCCAGAGAGGTCTTTAACAGCTCGTGTTCTGTGCTCCTGTCGGTTGCAGTTACTCCCAGCTGGTGGCGGAGTGGCCGCTGGCCGTGCTGGGGCTGTGCTCAGTCACTGCCGTGCTCTGCACCGTCACTGGGCTGCTCGTCGGGAACCTGCCTGACTTCTCAGAACCCTTAATGGTAAGTGTCTGCAGCTGATACATCGACAGGGAGATAAGGAAGATCCACGGCCAAGCCGGGATATCATCCCTGCAGGAGGAGCAGAATGTGTCAGTACCGCACAGCTGCCCCTCTGGCACGCAGGGAGAGCGCAGCCCGCGCCAGTGGCAGCCACCAGCCCATCCCTCAGCTGCGCTCTGCACTCCCACCAGTGCCCTCACTCGGGGGTGGAGACACTGCCAGCACAAACTGGGATTGCTCCCTTTGCTCCCCTTCCACAGCTGGAAGGCTGGGGTCACCCCCAGGCTGGGCAGAGATTGGATGGAGGATCTGGCTTCGCTTCCTGCAGCCTGGGCATGAGGCTCTTGAAACAGAGAGCCCGCCCTGTTCTGAGCACTACACACAGAGTCCTGTTTTCCGTGCAGATTCCCACACTCCCTAAAGTCATCCCTGCCTCCAGTTAATGGAGGAATCCTGAAAAAATAAGATTACACTAGAGTTCGTCCATGAGGTGGAAAATTAGTGCCATTTCTGTAAGGGACCGTTACACTTGAAAAGGAGAAGAGTCTTAGCAGATCAGGGAGAGATAATTGTAGCCATTGTTTCCAGGAAGGGAAAGGGAAAGGAGACATATTTTTTCTCTCGTGTCTGGGATGCAGTAGTTCCAGGGAAAGTTGAATTTGTGTCTCCAAGATGCAGTAATACAGTTTCTGTGTCTCAGAGGAAGCCTAAGGACAGCTGAGTGAAGTGTGAGTGGTGACAAAGCCCTTTTCCTTGAGCAGGGATTCGAGCCACGGGACACTGACATCGGCAGGAAGCTCGTTGTGTGGAGGAATGTCGAGAGCCACACGGGCTACAAGAAGACCTTTTCCCTTTCTCCCTATGCCAAGAAGAAAAGGTATTGGGGTTTGGTTTGGGGGGGTTGAGGGAGATGTTGACTGTAAAGGTACACATTCAATATTCCAAGATATCTATGTGAAGTATAATATATATCCTGCACTTAAAAGTGACCAGGACCCTGCAGAGTTTGAAGGCTGCATGCCTGCAATGGGTTTGGATTCTCTATTGCTGTGTGTGGCACCAGGCCCTCGTCAGTGAACGTGACTCACAGCCAGATGATCTCCAGACAGTAGCAATAATTATTAACAATAATCTGCTCTTTGCTAGCTATGATGACCTTGGCATGGGCAGAGGACAGAAGGCTGCTCAGGGAGAACAAGCAGCGAGGACACGGAGAATGGTGGAAACAAGCTACGGAGCGGATGGATTCTTCTGTGGTCCCCCAGGTGAGGGGAATGTCGACAGGGCTGTAAGTGCTGCACACCCGGAACCCAAGTGACGGAATTGTCAGAGTGTGGGACACGGGGAATACCCTGAAATGGCTCTAAGCAAGCAGTGTGCACAATTCCACCTGGGAGAGCTCTGATAGTGCCCTCCCAGCACTTCAGAACTGAGTGGTCAGAAAAGGCTTGTTCAGAAATTCTGGAGAAGAACTGTTTCTCCTTCTTAACCCTTTGCCATACTTGTTGTTTTCCCTCTAGAAATATCCCTTAAAAGCACATGTTAAAGGACTGATGTTTTTACCATTTACCCACATCAAAAGTGAATCCTCTGAAAACACAGCACACGCCCCTCTCCCTCTCTGCTCCCACTCTCTCTCTGTTCCTTCTTTTCTTCTTGAAAAATGTAAATGGCAGATGGGCAAGGAGCAGAGCTGAGGTCACACGAGACAGATTCTACCACTCACTGCTGTCTTGTGACCTGCATCCCTGCAGGGAGCCCTCCAGAGCAGTCCTGTGGACACTGAGATACACACAGACACTTTGCTTTTTCCATGAACAGAGAGTCTACTCCAAACAGCCTGGCTGATTAATTTTCATTAGCTAATCATTTTCTTTAATATTTTTTTTCTTCTTTATTTCAGAAAAGAGCTATTCCCAGCTGGTATTTATGTCCACAACTGCTGGGAGCTTATGGAACTTGCAAGCTATTCAGTCCATGTGTCAAATGGAACAAGACAAGGTCAGTGATGGCAGCAAGAACACATGTACAGGCTGTCTCTTTTCTGTCTGCCACAATTTTTGATGTCTAGCTGAGAGGATGCCAGACAGAAAGAACGTGAGCTACACAACAGGTTTCACCTGGAGGATTCCAAAGCATTTCATCTCCTTGGCAATACAGGGATGATCCCACCTGCCAGTTGCAAATTAAACAAGAATAAACAGACACTGAACAAGAGCTGGTCTAAGAGCCAAAGGTGTTCCTCAGAAGCTGCTGAGGATTTTGGGCAGCAGAACGTAATTATGGAAATGGAGCTATCAGCCTGGACACTGGCAGCAAGTTTTAAAAGGAGTTTTAATGGGATTAGCTGCATTTGCCATAGGAGCCAAATTTTAAAATCTGTGGTTATAAAACATAAATAATGGACAGGGTGTAATTTTTGGAAAAGGCAAATGGTGTTTGGGATTTGTCTTTGGGAGGATGGCAAGGGATGGCTGGTACACCTGGGGGGAAAAGGAAAGGGGAAAGGAGAAAGGGGAAAAGGGGAGGATAGGACAGAAGAAGGAGTAGGGAGGATTACTGCAGGGAACAAGGAACACTCTGGGGTCTGCCCTGACGCCCCTGGTCTGTTTTCCAGATCCGCTCCCACGTGCATTTTCGAGACCTCTGCCAGCGCACAGAAGCCAACGAATGCTGCCCGAGCTGGTCCCTGGGGAACTACATCGCTGTCCTGTACAACAGGTCCTCATGCCTGGAGATAACCCAGGGAGACATCTCCCACACCCTGGCCCTGCTCCGTGCCTGTGCTCCAGACTACCACAGAGGTGTCCTCACCCCGTCCTGCATAGGCCCTGCGGCCGCCAGACAGAAACACTCCCAGTGTGCCCAAGTCCCAGAAAAATGTACCCGCTTCAATGCCATCTACCAACTGCTTCACTTCCTGGTCGACAGGGACTTTCTCAGTCCCCAGACGATGGAGTACCAAGTGCCCTCTCTCAAATACAGCCTGCTCTTCCTGCCTACAAGAAAAGGTGCATCGATGATGGGGATCTACTTAGACAACCTTGAAACCTGGGATCTGTTTGATAACTACACCTCTATCACCGGAATGGACCTGGGCCTTAAACAGAAACTGTTCCATCACTACCTTTTACTGGATACTAAGTATCCAGTACTTGCAATATTAGCTATTTTTCTAAGCATTTCTTTTTATTTACGCTCAGTCTTTATTACCTTGATGGTCCTGCTTGCTGTCGTCAGTTCTTTGATGATCTCCTACTTCTTGTACAAGGTGGCCTTCAGATTCACCTACTTCCCTTTTGTGAACCTGACAGCAGTCATCGTTCTCAGCAGCATCTGTGCCAACCACACCTTTGTCTTCTTCGACCTGTGGAACCTCAGCAAGAGCCAGAACCCTTCGGCCGGGCTCGCTCAGTGGGTGAGTCAAACCATGCACCACTTTGCGTATCTCATGCTGGCCTCGTGCTTCACGACGGGCGCTGCCTTCTACGCCAGCTACATCAGCAACATCACGGCCATCCGCTGCTTCGCCGTCTACATGGGCACCTCGGTGCTGGTGAACCTGCTGTTCATGCTGACCTGGCTGCCCTCCTCGGCCGTGCTCTACGAGCGCTACGTCGCAACCGCCTGCGTTTACAAGCCAGAAGCCTACTGGAACAACAGCGGCCGCAAGAGAGTCGCTCTCTCCCTCCATTACATCCTCAGGGGGCTCCAGAACACGCTGTCTGAAACCTCCAAGCTGCTCTTCGAAAAGCTCCTGCCTTGCGGCGTCATCAAGTTTCGGTACATCTGGATCTGCTGGTTTGCTGCCTTAGCCATTGGAGGTGCCTACATTTCCTGCTCCAACCCCAAACTCAAGCTCCCTACCCTGGAGACATCATCTGTCCAGGTGTTCAGGCTGAGCCACCCCTTCGAGAGGTACGACTCCGAGTACTGCCACCAGTTCATGTTTGAGAGGCTGGAGCACGGAGAAGGGCAGCGTATGCCCGTCACCATAGTCTGGGGCGTTCTGCCTGTGGACAACGGGGACCATTTCAACCCAAAAAGCAACGGCACTCTAGTGAAAGACACCACCTTCACAATCCAAAACCCCGATGCCCAGAAGTGGCTCCTTGAATTCTGCCAAAAAGTGAAGAACAAAACATTCTATTACCCTGACACGGAGCAAAAGTCCACTGTGTGCTTCATGGAGGAGTTCCTCAGGTGGATGGACAGTCGCCAGTGCTCCCAGCGAGACCACAGCTTCAACCTCTGCTGTAACCACTTCTCTTTCCCTTACAGAAGCGAAGTCTTCGTGCACTGCATCAAAATGATGCTCCTGGAAGAGGGCAGGGAAGGGGCAGAAATGTATGACCTGGGCCTCAGGTTTGATGAGGAGGGAAATCTCACTGCCTTAGTGCTGCAGTTTCAAACTGTTTACCACTATAGCTTCAACTACAGCAAATCCAAACAATTCTACGAGGAAATCAGCCTCTGGGTAACAGAGGAAATGAAAACTGCCCCCGTGGGGCTTCAGAACGGATGGTTTACCAGTAAACTAGAGCTGTACAACCTGCAGGACAGCCTCAGCACAGAAACCATGGTGGTCATGGGGCTCTCCATAGCCGTTTCCTTCGTGGTGCTGCTGCTCACTACCTGGAACGTCCTCCTCAGTGTTTTCTCCGTCACTGCCATCGCGGGCACCGTCCTGGTCACCATTGGCCTTTTGGTCCTCTTGGAGTGGCAGCTCAATGCAGTGGAGTCTCTCTTCATTTCGGCTGCAGTAGGTCTCTCTGTTGACTTCACCGTCAACTACTGCATCTCCTACCACCTGTGCCCCCATTCCGACCGCCTGAGCCGAGTGGCCTTTTCCCTGAAGCAGATGAGCTGTGCCACGGCCATGGCAGCTTCCGCTCTCTTCTCTGCAGGGGTCATCATGCTGCCTGCCACGGTCCTGGCGTACAGGAAGCTGGGGATATTCGTCATGATGATCAATTGTATCAGCTGTGGGTTCGCCAGCTTCTTCTTCCAGTCGCTCTGCTGCTTCTTCGGCCCGGAGAAGAACTGTGGGCAGATCCTCTGGCCTTGTGCCCACACCATGAAAGACTACACCGATGACTCCGGGCTGAACGGAAACTTCGCCTGTGGGGGCAGCGAGAAGCAAAACCGGTTGCGGAAGGTCCAGGAGGCCAACACTGCAAATGAGCAATACGAGCTCCAGCCCTTGTCCAGGAAACTCAGCGACAGTTTTGACAACAGCACTTCCACGAGCAAGCTGTCTAACCGGCCCTCTGTGCTCTCTGAAGACACACAAGTTGAAGACAACAGATGCCCCCGAGGGGGAACGCACCCCTCCCTGGACAGAGAGAGACAGAGTCTGCAGGAGACCCTTGGAGACCAGCAGGTCGGCCTGTGCCAATGTCCCGCCCTGCAAACTTCCTCTCCTTACAAGCACAGCACCTCGGAAGCAGAAATTCACAGGGAGAGACTCTGCCGAGATTGCCGCTGTCAAAAGTACGGTCTGAAAGCGTGGGACGGGTCTGGGCTGGACCACACCCAGCCGGCTGGTACGGAAGAAGACGGGCAGCTCAATAAATCCCAATGTTCCAGCGACACTGCCCAGCAGCAGCCAGACTATACCTCAGAGCGCAGCCCCCTCCCTGCTGCTGACATCTACAAAATTCACAGATGCCTTTGTTCCCTCGGCAGCTCCTTTGACATGCTCAACATCTCCAGCGAGACGTCGATCAGTGATTTCGAGCAGGGCCTGAAGCTTGCTGAGTCAGCCAGCTCCTGTCCCGATGCCTTGGAGCTGTCTGACTCCTACGGTAACGCGGAGAGAGGTTACCTGAACGGCAAGAGAGATACCCTGCGGCTGGACCTGAGGGAGACTGTCTTTGATGTCTCCCCAGCGGCGTCACAGCAGAACAGCTCCTCGTGGAAAAATCGGTTTGGATTGGGGAGCGAGGGGCCGGTCGTGTTACCCAACAGCCAACCAGACATGCCTGACGTTTGGATCAAACGATCCAGCGCACAAAGCTCTGGCTACAACAGCTGAAACCTGGCAGAGAGCAAAGCTGCTGCTGGGGAACGGGCAAGTCCAAATCTCCTTGGAACTGTAAATATCAGTTTTTTCCTCCCACCTCTCCCAGAGCTGAGACTATTTCTTAGTATTTCAGCTGCGCAAACACCTGTGTTTCCACAGAACCAGCAGATCTGATGCTAGCGAGAGGATGACAGAGCAATTCTCACGGAGTACAAGCCTCTGACCCTCCATGTCTGGTGCCATGTTACAGCTGTTCTGCAGGACCTATCGAGTAAACCTGGTTTGCCATTTCCTACAAGGTGAATAGATTTTGGTTTCTTGTCAAGGTCACAGAGGAGAGAAATAATGAGGTGAAGCTCCAGGTATTTAAGGACACAGAAAGAGAGCTCATGTTAAAAAAAAAAAAAAAATCCAAAACTAAACTACTGGTAATCTAGATATTGTAAAGTGTATGGTTAATTAAAGAAAAGAAAGTCTTTCATTTTCTACTTTATGCAAAGCCCAGGTTCACAGACCTCATCAAAATAACTCAGATATTACAAAAAATTCCCTCGAGGCTTCTGAGTTGACACAGCCTCTTCCTGATCATGGAGGGGCTGCAAAATCCAGCCCAAATCTATTTCCAGTAACAACTTCAATTCGTTTTATCTGAAGGAATTCCAGTACTGCCAAAGATTCTCAGTGCGAATTTCCCCCTTGAGAAAAGAGTGCTCGTCCCCTCTGTGACTCGGGTGCTTTCTATGTCCTCCTCACAGCCTGTTCCCACTCAAGGCATTCCCCAAAAACACCTAACTTTTTAAAATTCACATATCTAGTGAATCTTGAATTTTACTTTTTTTTTCCCCTCTACCAGAAACGAACAGGAAAACAAACACTTCCTAACCTCTATCTGTTGAAGAGTAAAACATTCTCTAAACAGGTTGACATAAAATAAATGTTTATGACAAACTTTGCTAAATCTGTGTGATGCTTCATTTTCACCGAGAACACTGGGGTTATTTTTTTCACCTTTTAAGTGCCTAATATATTTTCCAAAGGAAAGCATACATCTTAAAAATACTTACTCCTTCCGACACCCACAAGTTGCCCCTGCTCTGTAGGAGACAGGCAGTGATTGCCTAATAGCCATTAGGGCTACGATCTTTTAAAGCGAGTAGTAAACTTGTCGGTTTTGTTTTCATATTTTGTTTATATTTCAGTTTCACGTTTTTATAGTGAAATTGTCGGGGGATGTGTTCAGGAGGGTGTCTGGGCAGCCAGAACCGCCCTCCGACTGCAGCCCCCTCCTCACAGAGCTGTTCCCACTGCTCTCTGGAGGGATTTCCCACCCCTTACGAAAACCACGTTGGAGAACACTGCAAATTTGTCTTTTAAGTCGGGAAACATTTGATACAGATGCGTCCTTTCACCTTACAGCACTGGAGGGCAATTTTAGTACCTCACACCCAAGCTTGTTTCCAAGCGGCAGCACCAGCAACCCTCGCGGCTCTGGCGTGTCCACATCCCCTCGACGGCCACAAAGCCCTCGATCCTCGAGGGCCCAAACCAGAGGGTGAGGCACCAGGAGGCAGGGGAGGAAGGACGGAATTGTGCTCCAGCTTTCCCTGAGGGAAAGACCCTCGCACGGGGCTGGGGGACCCGCCGTGGCTGCGGCGCCTTCCCTGAGGGAGAGGGCACCATGCCTCCCATTGCTATCTGGAGGGATTTCCCACGCATTATAAAAACCACGTTGGAAAGCACCGCAAATGCCTCTTAAGCCGAGAAACATTTTATAACAGATGCCTCCTTTCACCTCACAGCATTGCAGGGCGATTTCAGTACCTCACACGCAAGAGTCAGCACCGGCGCCCTCAGTGCCCTGATGCCGTCGCGTCCACGCAGTCCCCTCGAATCCCCGCACAGCTCGGGATTCTCCCGGCCTCGAGTGCCCAAAGTAGAGGGCGAGGCAGCAGGAGGCAGCGAACGAAGGGAAGAATTAGCGCTCGGGCCGTTCCCTGCAGGGAAGGAGCCTCGCAGGGAACCCAAAGACCCCCCCTCACTGAGGGCGGGGGGCGCGAGGCAAAAAGAAAAGGGAGCCGAACGGCGGGCGGCGGCGCGAGGCGGGAGCGGCGCGCGCCCCCTCAGCGCCCCGCCGGCCACGCGCTCTCCCGCTCCCCTTCCCCCGCGCATGCGCGGGGCCGCCCAACGGTCGCGGCGCGCGCGGTTCGGAGGGCGGCGGCGGCGGCTGAGGGGGAGCGGCCGCCATGGACGGGGAACCCTCCCGCATCCCCGTGTACGGCGGCACACACCGCCCCGCGCCGCCCGCAGGTACGTGCCGGGCACCGCGGGGGCACCGGCGGGCACGGCCGGGGCGGGAAGGGGGGGGGGGCTGTTAGGCCGGGGGACGGGGTGGTGGGCGGCACGCCACACCTTCGTGGAGCCGCGGCTCTGCCTGCCCCGTGATGGCTGCCCCAAAATCGAGCGATAAGCTTTTAACCCCCACTGTTCCACCCGTCTTTATCACATAGGTTAACGCTTTTTGGCTTTCCCGCCGTGTGTATTCCCCGCCCGCTGAAGGCGGCGGCCTGTGCATGTGAAAGATGCTCCCTCCGGTCTCTTGCTTTTATAGATCTTTTAATGCTATTTAGGGACTTTAGGAACGTGAGGCACCCGGGCTTAGCGTTAAAGTCGGGGGAGCTG
Organism: Corapipo altera; assembly: GCF_003945725.1. NCBI lineage: Eukaryota > Metazoa > Chordata > Aves > Passeriformes > Pipridae > Corapipo > Corapipo altera. Next base: position 712,485 of record NW_020884943.1, read on the forward strand.
GGCTGTATCGATGGAAACTGCATGTAAAGGTGCTCGTGGATGTGTTATTGGGAATATACTGAAATTCAGGGAGAAAACAAACCAACAAACCAACTGTGTGAACCAAGCTTATACACTCAAGCAGCTGCGACTGTGAACCACGTAGAAAGCTAGTTCTCTGTAATGCTGTTTTAGTAGCTATCTGCTCATAATGAACTGGAGTATGAAGGTCTCTGAGCAGAGTTTTGAGTGGGCTGTGTTTGTTTTGCTTCCAGTGTTGAACTGCATTGCTTGTAACCCTGTGGCATGTTGAATGATGTATGAGACTTTTATTATCACATCTATATTATCACTTTCACCCGTTTCTCTCATTCATTCAAGCCTGGTAATTATATTTTAACGCTGTCTATACTGACCTATCTGTGGCTTGCTCTGAACACTTAATCCTGGGTAAAGTTTGAAGGCTGCTCTTAGTTGTTTCTACTTTAAAGTCTCTATTTGAGCCAAATATAACTTTGATTTTCCTCAAATTGAAGGTTTGAGAGACCTTAAGGAGGTCTTTTCCAGACTGGAGTGTTTTCATTGGTGTGATTTTCTTGCAGAAACACAAGTGACCTTTCCTTCAAAGAAAGGTCACTGCACCACCAAAGCATCAGAGCCAGACTTCAGCAAGGATCCCAACTTTAACTTTGTCTCAAACCTTCCAGCGGATGGTGTCTTCAAGGCTGGGAACCAAGGGTAAGTAGAAGTAAAATATTAATGGATTTACTTGGCAGATGTCCCAAAGATGCCTAATTTTTGCAGACTTTTGTCAGAGTAACAGGCTTGATCTGCAGCAGCACAGTGGTCTTCTGCTAATTGTATTTTATCCATCTCTTAAGGTTGCCGAAATCCGCCAAGAAAGGGGAGCAGTTTTGCAGGAAGACAGCGACAAGAGGGTGCGTTTGCTGCCAAGTTTGCTGGTCAAATCTGTTGGTCAGGAGCAAAAGCAGATACTGCTGAAAAGGGCATGTTTGTGTAAGCAAAAGAAGGTGTGCAAAACTGGTCTTTTTTGCCCCTAAATCTTTGCTTTTTGACTCTACAGCGCTCTCAACAGATACAAAGTAGAAGCAGAGCTGAAAAGCAAGAATCAGCTGTTGGAAACAGCCAAAAAACAGCTAAACTCCAGACTAATAGGAGCACAGGTAAGGAAAGTGGGAAGGATGAATAAATCATTGAGTAATTCTTGCATTCTGATCCCTACAGGGTCACGTTAAGGATTCTCTTGCTCATTTTCCTGCCTCCATCACAAGTCAGTTGAGTTTGGGTGGGCTGGGCTTTCTCCTCTGGCCCCCGTGGTATCTGCCAGAAGCTGGGAATCAGCAGAGCTGCAGGTGCCTTGCGATGGAAAATGCATCTAGATCCCTGTGAAATGTTACTAGAGCTCTAATTCCAGTTCAGACTCTCTGTGGGAGAATATTTCAAGTTCACAACTAGACACTTGTATGGAATTTTATTAGAACAGCCTTGATATTGCCAGGTGCTTCCTCACTACAGCCAGAGGAACTGTAAATAATCACTTAGTTGCCTAATCTTTTTCTGTCTTTGTATTCCTCTGCAAGTTTTTTCCCCATCTGCTCGGCACTGGGGAGGCCAAACTGGGAATATTTTGTCTGGTTCTGGGCTCCTAGTACAAAAGAGACACGGATATAATGGAGAGGGTCCAGCAAAGGGCCACAGAGATGATTAAGTGACTGGAGGAGAGGCTGAGAGAGCTGGGACTGTCCAGGGGATTCTGTTTCAAACAGATTTGACTTTCTGGAATCAAGTTTAGAATTGAAGTTGGAAGTTTCGTCATTACAGTTCACTTTAGGACACATTTAGCACCATTTCTGTCACTCGCAGGAGGCCCCCCTGGCAACCCCTGGCTGTAAAATCTCTCTTGATTTCCTAGTTCTCAGTCTGTGAGATGATCCTGCCTCATATCTCACAGCTTGATTTGAGGCTCTTAAGAGCCTCTGAGACCTCCCATGAAATTTCCCAGAAGCTTTTGACACTGTCAGCTGGATCATCCTTATACACGTGCTTATTGATGTCTTGGAGAATTGCATTCAGCTTGGGAGGTTGATCAGCTTGTCCAGTTGCCTGGTGATACCTGGATTGTGTAGGGAATAATGCCATGGCTTAAAAAAAGTATGATCCCCTTTTCTTCTGAACGTTTACATGCTCCTCAATGCACGAATTATTTATGTAAATGAGGGAGCAAAAGAGAAGACCCAGGACTGCCTAAGAGGAATTTCTCTTAGAATCAAATTTTGCTGGTAATTGGTGTGATGTGGGGATGTGGTAGCTGTATTTAATCCTGTCAGGAAGCAGGAGCAAGGGTGTGCAGCACCTAATCTGCTGTGGTGGTGGAGACAAAAGGGCAAGGAGTGAGTGATTCGTGGTGCCAGTGCAGCACTTGTTAAGTTGTCCATGTCAGTACTGCTGACCAAGGACATCTCCTTGGAAACTCGCTTCCCTCACAACCTGTGTTCATGGCAGAGCACTATCAAGGAGTTAAAGGAGAAGAATGACAGCCTGGGCCAAGAAGTTGAGAAGCTCAAGAAGTTTCAGGAGACTTGCATGGTGATTTTAGAGAGCAGGAACATTGATCCTGGTAAGGACTCTGCGCTTCACTCACATCCTGGTGCTCATTCTTCAGAATGTTTTCTTCGTTCTCCTGTTGTGACTGTTCTTGACATTTGGGCTGTGCTTCCTTGTTAAAGGAATGCTGATGGAACTCCATGCCTTTTGTGGCTTAAGAGAAAAAGCTGCTTCCTGTAGTAGGCCTTGTCCTGGGTAAACTAACTTAGTTGTTCTTGCTGTAGAAAGTTGCTTTGAAAAGCTGTT